>NC_069504.1:929210077-929362577 GCF_027579735.1 Bombina bombina | reverse complement strand
TATTATTGTAACAATACATGTGAGAGCCAAATAATACACGTGGACCTATTTTATAAGAAAACGTGTGAGTGCATTAATGCGTGAATGAAAGTACAGAAAATTAGAAGCTGCATCAATTAAAATGTCATAAATATTTTAAGTAGGAGGTATGCAATGTAACTGTTTTTGCCAACTCAAAATAATCTATGGGGAGAATGGAATTTCTTGCTTAATTTGCTGCCATAAATGTATTACACAGAAGTTTTATGTGATTTTAACAATTAGAAAAAGGACATAAATTGTATTTTCCATAACAACCAGAAAATATGTCACTGCTTATACATTCAGTACCCAGGCAAGCACATTAGGAAATTTCATACCTCTGCACACAGTGTGTATTTGGCTTGATTATAACTGGAATTAGGGATAACAGAATTCATACAGTACTACCTAATGAAACTAAACGGTAGATTTATTATGCTGCAGATGCAGCTGTTTCTGCGCAAGCCTTCATGCTCGCTGGAAACAAAAGTTAAGAAGCAGCGGTCCTTAACTCATCTGCCACCTCTGAGGTGGCGGACAGCAATCATCTCGATCAGATACGATTGGGATGATTGACACCCCTTGCTAGCAGCCGATTGGCTGCGAATGTGCAGGGGGCGGAATTTCACTCCCTGCTAGTGGCCAATTGGCCGCGAATCTGCAGGGGGCGGCATTGCACAAGCATTTCACTAGAAATGCTTGTGCAATGTTAAATGCTGACAGCGTATCCTGTCGGCATTTAGCAATGCCTGGCTGACATGATCCGCTACAGCGGATCATGTCTGTCCAAAACTTGATAAATCGGACCGCTACTCCTTATCTTGTCCGCCACCTTTTAGGTGATAGACTGAAATAATCCGATTCCGATCGGGATGATTGACGGGCCCCTGCTAGCGGTCGATTGGCCGCCAATGAGCAGGGGGCGGCATTGCACAATCATTTCACCAGAAATGCTTGTGCAATGTTAAATGCAGATAGCGTATGCTGTCAGCATTTAGTGAGTTTGAGCGGACATGATTCGATACGGTGAATCATGTCCGCTTGCCTTTTGATAAATCTACCCCTCAGTATCACTTACTCTGAATTTTAAATTATCAGAACATTTCTTTCTGAGAAATTTCAAATATTGTTTCTATTTCCCTGCCTACTGTATATGTGCACACTGTGTACTCTTGCACATACTCAGTAGGAGCTGGTGTCCCGGAAAGTGTGCATATGAAAACAGAACAAATTAATAATGGGAGTAAATTTAAAAATTGTTTAAAATTGCACGCTCTATCAGAATCTTTGCATCATCCCGGTCCGATCGGGATGATTGACAGCCCCTGCTAGCGGCCGATTGGCCACCGGTGAGCAGGGGGCGGCATTGCACAAGCATTTCACTAGAAACTTCAACTTAGTGCTAAATGTATTTTTGCTCAGATATTTTCATACCCAGTGGACTCAATAAGCATCTAGAAATAGTGTCAATAAACAAAAGCGTAAATTTCAACATATTACCGCAACCCCATTTTGACAAAAGACTCTACTACCTCAAAACTGTTGATCCACTGTATGTTCTTATCTCTCAAGTTCATATAGTGAACCCTGTATTATAGACCTCATACAATCTAGTTATCCATTTAAGCTAACATTATACATCAGTTCTGCTAACAACAGACTAAACATTCTCCACAAACTGTAATACTTAGTTTAATTTTCAGTATTGATTCTTTGATGTATGCATTTGAGTACTACTTTTCCATATACACTTTGGGCTAGATTATGAGTAGAGCGCTATTTAGTGCTCCCGCTTGCACATTAATTTCGTGTTGGGTATAGATATGTATTTTACATGAACATTATCAGATATATATAGAAATACATATTTAATAATAAAAAGTTTCATGCCATGATGGCTAATACCCCTTAGGCAACCTGAAACTATGGGGTAGATTGCAGCTGCTTGATTAATCTACCCCATGGTCTCTAAGGGGTATATTTATCAATGTGTGAGTGGACATGATACGAAGTAGTGTATCATGTCTGCTGCACATCGATAAATGTTGACATCATACGCCGTCGGCATTTATCATTGCACCAGCAGTTCTGGTGCAATGCCGCCCCCTGCAGATTCGCAGCCAATCGGCCGCTAGCAGGGGGGTGATTTCTGTCAGCCGCCTCAGAGCAGGCAGATAAGTTATGAAGCAGTGGTCTTTAGACCGCTGTTTCATAACTTCTGTTTTCCCGGCGAGCCTGAAGGTACGGAGCTGGATAAAGCATAAATATGCCCCTAAATATACTGTTGGTCAAACATTTAATTTTCAAGCAGTAATCATAGAGGTTTCTCACACCATACAAGTACATTTATATTTCCATGATTTAATGCAGCATAGAACTAGCCAGCAACGGCTCCAGCATTAACCAATCATACCTTGCTAGGAAGCCCTCATAACCAGATTCTACTTTTGTGGAATGCTCCTTGTTATTCTGACAACTGATTTTCAAATTAATAGAGAACTTATCCACGTACCTAAAAGATAAAAGAGCAGTACATTAATGGAATATGTACATATTTTGAATATATAGTAAACATTGGGATATAAGCAATTGTGGTGGATATTCTTAAAAAGGGGTGGTGTGTATGTGTACCAAAAAATCTAAATAATTCTCTAAAGCATCCATGTAACCTTAATGAAATTTAAAATGTAACATTAAACAAAAAAATAATGTTTTTGTTTGTTTTAATTCATAATAATATCAATAATTAAAGCTGAATTACTGAAATATAACATGGATTCATCATTGAAAAACTATTGATGCCTATAAAACCAAGTAGTATTGTTGTATCCCAGACCAACAAGTTTGCTATGAGTGCCAATAAATAATGTCCTAAAGGGACATTGTACTTGAAAAGGTTCTATCTTTCATACAAAAGAGCAGCATTTGCAGCAAAGCTGTTGAAACTCAAAGTGACATGAAAACCAAAGGTTTCTTTCATGATTCAGATAGAGCTACTGGTTTTCAAACCTGTTCTCAGAACTCCCTAACAGGCCAGATTTTGTGGATATTTGAACTGGAGCACAAGTGAAATAATCAGCTGATTAGTAAACATAGTTGTTTTACCTGCTCTCATCCAAGATAATCCTTGAAATCTGGCCCATTGGGGAGACCCGAGGACAGGTTTGAAAACAAGTGCGCCATATTTGCTTTATTTTCTTGGTTTCCATTATTGAAGGAGGAGCAATGCATGACTGGGTGCTAGCTGAACACATCAGGTAATTCAATCATAAGGGGCATATAAGTGCAGCCACCAATCAGCATATAACTCTCAGTCATGCATTGCTGCTCCTGAGCCTATCTTGGTATGTGCTTCAACAAAGTATATCAATAGAACAAAGCACATTTCAAAACAGAAGTACATTGGAAATCTGTTTAAACTTGCATGTTCTATGTGAACCATGAACGTATTAATGTGTCTTCACTGTCCCTTAAAGTTTAAAGGGACACTAAACCAATTTTTTTCCTTTCATGATTCAGATAGAGCATGAAATTTTAAGCAACTTTCTAATGTACTCCTATTATCAATTTTTCTTCGTTCTCCTGCTAGCTTTATTTAAATATCAGGAATGTGATGCATAGGAGCCGGCCCATTTTTGGTTGAGAACCTGGGTTATGCTTGCTTATTGGTGGGTAAATGTAAGCCTCCAATAAGCAAGCACTATCCATGGTGCTGAACCTAAAATGGTCTGGCTGCTAAGATTTACATTCCTGCTTTTAAAATAAAGATAGCAAGAGAACGAAGAAAAATTGATAATAGGAGTAAATTAGAAAGTTGATTTAAATTGCATGCCCTATCTGATTCATGAAAGAAAAAAAATGGGTTCAGTGTCCCTTTAAGCTAATAGTTCTGCATTACTGGCCGCACCTCTGCAAGTGTTACTAGAAAGTTTAGAAGCCAAAATATATTTGTTTTGAAAAATTTTAGAGATTAGAATATTGGAAAAAAAATTGGGTTAAGTGTCCCTTTAATTTGTATCATGCAAGCAACTGCAGACTTTCAGAAAAGTTTTGTGCTTGAATGCTGTTGCACTGGGCGTATGTGCGTATTCCGCTGAAAAACAGTAATAACTTTTACTAAAAACATTTTTACTTATGGAAGTATACTGCAAAAATGTTATATATGTTTATATTCAAAACTGAAATTCATTCATGCATATGTCAGTCTTGACCTTTCTATCAATTTAAAGGGAAAAACCCCTGATTTGTCTTTAATGATTCTGATAATCTACTTTGCTTCTTTCCCCTGTGAAATCTTTGGTGAAAAGGATACCTCGGTAGGCTCAGAAGCAGCAATGAACTACTGTGAGCTAGCTGCTGATTCGTGCCGGCACATATATGGCTCTTGTCATTGGCTCACCTGATGAGTTCAGCTAGCTTACAGTAGTCTATTGCTGTTCCTTCAATGACGGATAACAAAAGAATGAAGCACGCTTGATAATAGAAATACATTTGAAAGTAGTTTACAATTGTATGCTCTATCTGAATCATGAAAGAATTTTTTTTTTTTGTCCCTTTAAGGTATTGTAGAAACTGGACTCAAATCTGTCCTTCATTCCCCACATTCAATTGCTCTCTTAATCCTGCTGCAACCACCTATGCAATATCTCCAAAATTCGTCAGTTTCTGAGTGCTGAAACTACTAAACAGCTAATCAACTCCCTGGTAATTTCCCGACTTGACTACTGTAATAACCTACTAACTGGCCTCCCTCTCTCCCGCCTCTCACCTCTTCAATCCATCCTAAATGCATCTGCTAGGCTAATCCATCTCTCCCGACGCTCTGTATCTCTGCACCTCTCTATGAGTCCCTTCACTGGCTCCCCATTCACAGCAGAATTACATTCAAAATTCTCACCCTGACCTACAAAGCCCTTACCTATGCTTCCCCACCCACCTGTCCTCCCTCATCAACAAATATACTCCAGCCCGCCCCTAAAATCAAACAATGACCTGCTCATTGCCTCCTCTACCATCACCTCCTCCCATGCTAGACTACAGGACTTCTCTCGTGCGGCACTGACCCTCTGGAGCGCACTTCCTTGTGCTGTCAGACTTTCCCCTAACCTTTCCTCCTTTAAATGCTCCATAAAGACCTTTTTGTTCAGTGAAGCTTATCATCCGACTCATTAACAAATGAATTTCACTTAACCAACAGTTGCCCTCATCTAACTCCTCACTAACATCATTCTTACCTTTGTAGTCCCCACCTCCTGTTTCCCATCCTCCTATCCATCTAGATTGTAAATTCCCACGGGAATAGGGCCCTCAATTCCCCTTGTATTTGTCTGTAAAATGTTGTCTTATATTGTATTGTTTCACCGTTGTACTTATATCTTTGTTCCTATGGACAGCTCTGCGGAATCTGTTGTCGCTTTATAAATAAAGAATAATAATAATATAATAAAAAGGCAAATTTACTATATCATTGTACAGCAACCTTTTCTGTGTACAGCAGACTGATATGTAGCTTATTCCTGGAACAAATGCACTTTTTTGAACTATATTAACCTATTTTTTTTTATATTCATTATGAATACCCTGGTTAAGATTTATATATACTGACATGTACTACTGAGCACTTTTTATGAATTGTGGTTTGTGCTCTGAGAGTATGAGCAATTTTTATGTAATTTGAGGAAATGCCCTGGCGAGTTTTGAAGCATGGAATGTATATATCATTTGGCTAAGGGCACATTTTTATAAAAAAGGTACTAAGTAAGAAAGAATTCACTCAATTGAATAAATTATCAACATGTTTACACCATTATATATAGAAATGTATGGCTAGATTACAAGTGCAAAGAGTTGGACTTCAGATATCAAGACCACGTTAACGTATTATCCCTATAGACTTTAATGGAGCATGCAAACTGAAAAAAAACACCTATGCTTCCATGCTAACCCTATCAAATTTAAACTAAAAGAGCTAAATCGGACATGAATTACTCATATTTCCCATATTTTCCAATATCCTTCACATAGAAGAATATAGTCTATGTATTGTTAAATGGATAATTTTATATATATATATATATATATATATATATATATATATATATATATATATATATATATATATATATATATATATATATATAAAAAACATAATTTATGTGAGAACTTACCTGTTAAATTCATTTCTTTCATATTGGCAAGAGTCCATGAGCTAGTGACGTATGGGATATACAATCCTACCAAGAGGGGCAAAGTTTCCCAAACCTCAAAATGCCTATAAATACACCCCTCACCACACCCACAATTCAGTTTAACAAATAGCCAAGTAGTGGGGTGATAAGAAAGGAGTAAAAAGCATCAACCAAGGAATTTGGAATAATTGTGCTTTATACAAAAAAATCATAACCGCAATAAAAAGGGTGGGCCTCATGGACTCTTGCCAATATGAAAGAAATTAATTTATCAGGTGAGTTCTTACATAAATTATGTTTTCTTTCATGTAATTGGCAAGAGTCCATGAGCTAGTGACCTATGGGATAGCAATACCCAAGAAGTGGAGCTCCACGCAAGAGTCACTAGAGAGGGAGAGATAAAAATAAAAACAGCCATTTTCCGCTGAAAAAAATGAATGCACAACCCAAATCATAAGTTTAGTCTCATAAATGAAAAGAAAAAAACCTAAATTAGAAGCAGAAGAATCAAACTGAAACAGCTGCCTGAGAACTTTTCTACCAAAAACTGCTTCCGAAGAAGCAAATACATCAAAATGATAGAATTTAGTAAATGTATGCAAAGAAGACCAAGTGGCAGCTTTGCAAATCTGATCAACTGAAGCTTCATTCTTAAAAGCCCAGGAAGTGGAGACTGATCTAGTAGAATGAGCTGTAATTCTCTGAGGCGGGGCTTGACCCGACTCCAAATAAGCTTGATGAATCAAAAGCTTTAACCACAAAGCCAAGGAAATGTAAAGATCTCTCCAAAGAATTCTTAGGATTAGGACACAAAGAAGGGACAACAATTTCTCTATTAATGTTGTTAGAATTCACAACCTTAGGTAAGAATTTAAATGAAGTCCGCAAAACTGCCTTATCCTGATGAAAAATCAGAAAAGGAGACTCACAAGAGAGAGCAGATAATTCAGAAACTCTTCTAGCAGAAGAGATGGCCAAAAGGAACAACACTTTCCAAGAAAGTAGTTTAATGACCAAAGAATGCATAGGCTCAAATGGAGGAGCCTGTAAAGCCTTCAAAACCAAATTAAGACTCCAAGGAGGAGAGATTGATTTAATGACAGGCTTGATACGAACCAAAGCCTGTATAAAAAAATGAATATCAGGAAGCTTAGCAATTTTTCTGTGAAATAAAACAGAAGGAGCCGAGATTTGTCCTTTCAAGGAACTTGCAGACCAACCTTTATCCAAACCATCCTGAAGAAACTGTAAAATTCTAGGAATTCTAAAAGAATGCCAAGAAAATTTATGAGAAGAACACCATGAAATGTAAATCTTCCAAACTCGATAATAAATCTTTCTAGAAACAGATTTACTACGAGCTTGAAACATAGTATTAATCACAGAGTCAGAAAAACCTCTATAACTAAGCACTAAGCATTCAATTTCCATACCTTCAAATTTAATGATTTGAGATCCTGATGGAAAAACAGACCTTGAGATAGAAGGTCTGGTCTTAATGGAAGTGGTCAAGGTTGGCAACTGGACATACGGACAAGATCCGCATACCAAAACCTGTGAGGCCATGCTGGAGCCACCAGCAGCACAAACGATTGCTCCATGATGATTTTGGAGATCACTCTTGGCAGAAGAACTAGAGGCGGGAAAATATAAGCAGGATGATAACACCAAGGAAGTGTCAACGCATCCACTGCTTCTGCCTGAGGATCCCTGGACCTGGGCAGGTACCTGGGAAGTTTCTTGTTTAGATGAGATGCCATCAAATCTATTTCTGGAAGACCCCACATCTGAACAACTTGAGAAAACACCTCTGGGTGGAGAGACCACTCCCCTGGATGTAAAGTCTGATGACTGAGGTAATCTGCTTCCCAATTGTCTATACCTGGGATATGAACCACAGAAATTAGACAGGAGCTGGATTCTGCCCAAACAAGTATCTGAGATACTTCTTTCATAGTTTAAGGACTGTGAGTCCCACCCTGATGATTGACATAAGCCACAGTTGTGATATTGTCTGTCTGAAAACAAATAAACGGTTCTCTCTTCAACAGAGGCCAAAACTGAAGAGCCCTGAGAATCGCACAGAGTTCCAAAATATTTATTGATATCTCCCCTCTTGAGATTTCCAAACCCTTTGTGCTGTCAGAGATCCCCAAACAGCCCCCCAACCTGAAATACTTGGATCTGTTGTGATTACAGTCCAGGTTGGATGAACGAAAGAGGCCCCTAGAATCATACAATGGTGATCTAACCACCAAGTCAGAGAGAGTCGAACATTGGGATTTAAGGATATTAATTGTGATATCCTTGTATAATCCCTGCACCATTGGTTCAGCATACAAATCTGGAGAGGTCTCATATGAAAACGAGCAAAGGGGATCGCGTCCGATTCTGCAGTCATGAGACCTAAAACTTCCATGCACATAGCCACTGAAGGGAATGATTGAGACTGAAGGTTCCGACAAGCTAAAACCAATTTAATCATCTCTTGTCTGTTAGGGACAAAGTCATGGACACTGAATCTATCTGGAAACCTAAAAAGGTTACCCTTGTCTGAGGAATCAAAAAATGTTTTGGTAAATTGATCCTCCAACCTTGTCTTTGAAGAAACAACACTAGTTGATTTGTGTGAGATTCTGCAGAACGTAAAGACTGAGCAAGTACCAAGATATCGTCCAAATAAGGAAACACCGCAATACCCCGCTCTCTGATTACAGAGAGTAGGGCACAGAGAACCTGTCGCTAGGCCAAAAGGAAGAGCAACAAATTGGTAATGCTTGACTAAAAAAGAGAATCTCAGGAACTGATAGTGATCGGAATATGAAGATATGCATCCTGTAAGGCTATTGTGGACATATAATGCACTTGCTGAACAAAAGGCAGAATAGTCCTTATAGTCACCATTTTGAAAGTTGGTACTCTTACATATCGATCTTTAGATCCAAAACTGGTCTGAATAAATTTTCTTTCTTTGGGACAATGAATAGATTTGAATAAAACCCCTGACCCTGTTCCTGAAACGGAACTGGCATTATTACCCCTGATAACTCCAGGTCTGAAACACACTTCAGGAAAGCCTGAGCCTTTACTGGGTTTGCTGGAATGCGTGAGAGAAAAAATCTTCTCACAGGCGGTCTTACTCTGAATCCTATTCTGTACCCCTGAGAGACAATACTCTGAATCCATTGATTTTGGATTGAATTGATCCAAACATCTTTGAAAAATCTTAATCTGCCCCCCACCAGCTGAGTTGGAATGAGGGTTGCACCTTCATGAGGACTTGGGGACTGGCTTTGATCTCTTAAATGGCTTGGACTTATTCCAATTTGAGGAAGGCTTCCAATTGGAATCAGATTCCTTGGGGGAAGGATTAGATTTCTGTTCCTTATTTTGTCAAAAGGAACGAAAATGGTTAGAAGCTTTATATTTACCCTTATGTCTATTATCCTGAGGCAAAAAAACTCCATTCTCCCCAGTGACAGCTGAAATTATTGAATCCAACTGAGAACCAAGTAACTTATTACCTTGGAAAGAAAGAGATAGCAACCTGGACTTAGAAGTCATGTCAGCATTCCAAGATTTTTTAAACCACAAAGCTCTTCTAGCTAAAATAGCTAAAGACATAGATTTAACATCAATTTTGATGATTTAAAAAATAGCATCACAGATAAAATGATTAGCATGTTGGAGTAAGCGCACAATGCTAGACAAATCAGAATCCAATTCTTGTTGCGCTAAATGTTCCAACCAAAAAGTTGATGCAGCTGCAACATCAGCCAAAGAAATTGCAGGCCTGAGAAGATGACCAGCATATACATAGGCTTTCCTTAGATAAGATTCAAGTTTTCTATCTAAAGGATCTTTAAAAGAAGTACTATCTTCCATAGGAATAGTAGTACATTTAGCAAGAGTAGAGATAGCCCCATCAACTTTAGGGATCTTTTCCCAAAACTCTAAAGAAACTGCTGGCAAAGGGTACAATTTTTTAAACCTTGAAGAAGGAATAAAAGAAGTACCAGGCCTATTCCATTCCTTAGAAATCATATCAGAAAAAGCATCAGGAACTGGAAAAACCTCTGGAATAACCACAGGAGGTTTATAAACAGAATTTAAACGTTTACTAGTTTTAATATCAAGAGGACTAGTTTCCTCCATATCCAATGTAATCAACACTTCTTTTAACAAAGAACGAATATACTCCATTTTAAACAAATAAGAAGATTTGTCAGTGTCAATATCTGAGGCAGGATCTTTTGAACCAGATATATCCTCATCAGAGAAGGATAATTCAGTATGTTGTCGGTCATTTGAAATTTCACCAACTTTATGAGAAGTTTTAAAAGACCTTTTATGTTTATTAGAAGGCAGAATAGCAGACAAAGCCTTCTGTATAGAATTAGAAATAAATTCTTTAAAATTTACAGGTATATCTTGTGCATTAGATGTTAAGGGAACAGCAACAGGTAATGAACTACTACTGATGGATACATTTTCTTCATGTAAAAGTTTATCATGACAGCTATTACAAACGACAGCTGGAGATATAACCGCCACAAGTTTACAACAAATGCACTTAGCTTTGGTAGAACCGTTATAATGCAGCAGAGTTCCAACAGTGACTTCTGAGACAGGATCAGATTGAGACAGCTTGCAAATGTAAGAGAAAAAACAACATTTAAAGCAAAATGATCAATTTCCTTATATGGCAGATTCAAGAATGGGAAAAAAATGCAAACAGCATAGCCCTCTGACATAGAAAAAAAGCAAGAGGCATATAGGAATGGGGTCTAAAATAATGAAAATATTTGGCGCCAAGTATGATGCACCTGCACGGCACAAACAGAAAAATATTTTTTGGCGTCAAAAACGTCCGGAAATGACACACTTGCGTCACAGAAGACACAACCTTGTGAAGGACTCGGCATCAACTAAGACGCCGGAAATGATGAAATTGCGTCAACGAACGTAATTTCGTGCCAAAAAATCTTGCGCCAAAAATGACGCAATAAACTTTAGCATTTTGCGCCCTCGCGAGCCTAATTCTGCCTGCAAATTTAAAAGATAGTCAATTTGAAAACGACTATACCCCAGGTAAAAAAAACGTTTTTCATAAAAAAACATTTCCCAGATATGAAACTCACAGTCTGCAAAAGGAAATATACTGAAAACCTGAATCATGGCAAATATAAGTACAATACATATATTTAGAACTTTATAAAATACATAAAGTGCCAAACCATAGCTGAGAGTGTCTTAAGTAATGAAAACATACTTACCAAAGACACCCATCCACATATAGCAGATAGCCAAGCCAGTACTGAAACGGTTATCAGTAGAGGTAATGGAATATGAGAGTATATCGTCGATCTGAAAAGGGAGGTAGGAGATGAATCTCTACGACCGATAACAGAGAACCTAAGAAATAGATCTCCTGTGAGGAAAAACATTGCATTCAAAAGGTGATACTCCCTTCACATCCCTCTGACATTCACTGTACTCTGAGAGGAATCGGGCTTCAAAATGCTGAGAAGCGCATATCAACGTAGAAATCGAAGCACAAACTTACTTCACCACCTCCATAAGAGGCAAAGTTTGTAAAACTGAATTGTGGGTGTGGTGAGGGGTGTATTTATAGGCATTTTGAGGTTTGGGAAACTTTGCCCCTCCTGGTAGGATTGTATATCCCATACGTCACTAGCTCATGGACTCTTGTCAATTACATGAAATAAATAAATATATATATATATATATATATATACATACATAAATTATTTTTTAGTCAAATATATCTTTACCTATATATATATACTGTGTATATATATATATATATATATATATATATTTTATATATATATATATATATATATATATATATATATATATATAGTATATATATATATATATATATATATACATATATATATATATATAGGTATATACAAATATATATAGGAATATATATTGAACAATCCGATTATTATGTGAGGAACAATAGAATGTAAAATATTTACAGTAAATAAACAGTTAAACACATTCTAAAATATTAATATTGAATACAAATTATTTTTCATGTTTTGACTGCAAAGGGCTTTAATGTATATACAGTGTATATATATATATATATATATATATATATATATATATATATATATATACAGGTATACCCCGCTCATACAGCGGGATAGGGAACGGAGCCCCGCTGTAAGGTGAAAACCGCCTTAAAGTGAAACAAGGCAGTTTTAGCTTTCTTTCCACTTGCCAGTGTGTTTAAAAACTTGAAAACATGTTTGAACTAACATATATTAGGGGTGCAATAGTTCTAAGTTTAGTTTAACACTAGCACAGCACAGCATTCAATAAATACTGTACCTGTAAAATAGTGACAATTACTGTGGTAAAATTTGCCAAACTATAGCACTGAGACACAGATTGCACTGCAATGCTGTAAACAGAGTGAACTGCGCATAACAAAATGGTGCCTGTCACTTTTCTCGCAATCTCACAATGATTACAGCACTATTTCATAATCCTTGGAGGTTGAACTTCAGCTCCACAAAGCGCTGTATTAGCGAATCGCTGTAAAGTGAAGCGCTGTAAAGTGAGGTATACCTGTATATATGTGTGTTTATATGTGCATATATGTATGTAAATACATATATACACATTTAAATACATAACTACATCTGTACACACATATATTTAAATACATACAAACAAATATTTAGACATGCTGTGTATCCTTCACGGGAGCATTAACGTGTATATCATAGTCTTAATAAAAATGCTAACATTCTAATACCTTACTAAAAATCTTTCTGTGGCTTAGAATTACTGCCAGTTTTGGCATGTGCTCTGGCACTATTTTGCAATAAGTAATACCAGCATTAAATATAGCTCCTGGATTATAGTATTTTAGCCAATATTTGATATATGCAAATAGCTACCCTGAATTAAAGTTCCAGAAACCACAATTCATTATAATAATATTTGGTAGCAGGAATATTTAAAGGGATTATGATTTAAGTGTTTTAAATTTGCAAATGTATGTAGCTGAATGTCTGTTTTCTAATTTAATTTAATAAACTTTAGTGGTGTGACTGAAACATTTTGTTTATAAATAAGTTTACTTTTTGGGAACAATTAGATTACTAAAGGATTGGACATACTTTTGGAGTTGTATTTTGTAATCTCAATTTATTCTACATATTCTACATAGCAGTGTCTCTGATTTCATAAGTATTATTTAGCACTTTAGGAAATTATTTTATTGCTATTCCTTATGCTTTATATATTTTTGTATGGTATGGCTGAAATACCTAAACTCAATATTTACTAGGGGTGTATTTTAGGACTTCAATCCCAAACCAAATTTTCCATAAACTCTGCAATGCAACATAGTAAAAAATAATGCTGTAATTTACCTCTATACATTTTGCCTTTTCAACTGCACATAGCAAACAACAAACAGAATAGTCAGCACTCTCAGATGCATTCAGTCAGATTTAAAGCATAATATAAAGAGTTATTCACAGCATTTTGCCAAATGATAGCAGAGCTCCTAACTTTACCACATATTGCGTGAAAGTCGGCGTTTGGGAGTTCTGCCCCGTCTGCCCTTCCCACAGACTCCCCTTAAGGGCAAATGTCACAGTTTCCAGAGCTAACACATGGGCTGTTCCAGATTTGCAGATAACTCAGATTTCTTCCACACCCACCCAGCTACAACCATATAATGGCAACCCGCACCTATTGCACACTGTGGTTTTGCCCACAAAACACAAGTGGTCACCACCCAGAAGTTAACCTCACCTGCTTGTCCCAGAAAGTCTCAGGGAAATGTTGGTATGTAAGTGATAGGCCAAGGTGTCACACCAAGGCCTCATGGTACCTTAGTCCCTAACCTACAGCCATACATGCTAGCTTTCAATCAAACACATGGATATACAAACAACACTATTTGTTATCATCCCTAGAAATATACACAACATGGAATGGAGTGGGTGCACATCCCATTCCAACAACCTAACTCACAGCTCTAGTGCTCATCTGTCACACAAAGAAAAAAAATAATAACAACATATATAGCGCTTTTCTCCGGCTTGAACTGAAAGTGCCTTAAATTGGGTGGGTTTTTATTTTGGATTAGGGTTTGGGCAGCAAAAGAGCTAAATGCCCTTTTAAGGGCAATGCCCATACAAATGCCCTTTTCAGGGCAATGGGTAGATTTGGGTTTTTAGATATTTTTTTATTTTGTGGGTTCGGGGGGTGGTGGTTTGTAATGTTAGTGGGTCTTTGTAAATATTTTTTCAGGTAAAAGAGCTGTTTAACTAAGGGCAATGTCCTACAAAAGGCCCTTTTAAAGGCTATTGATAGTTTATTCTAGATTATGTTTTTTTATTTTGGGGTGTTTTTTTTTTAAATGGGTATTAGAATAGGAATATTTTTTTATTATTTGAGATAATTTGTTTGTTATTTTGTGTAATGTATTTTTTTCGTTTTGGGGTGGGTTTTTCTATTTAGATTAGGGCTTGGGCAGCAAAAGAGCTAAATGCCTTTTAAAGGGCAATGCCCGTACAAATGCCCTTTTCAGGGCAATGGGTAGATTAGATTTTACTTTATTTTGTGGGTTTGGGGGTTGGGGGTTTGCATACTGTTAGGGGTGTTTTTGTAGCAAAAGAGCTGTTAACTTCAGGGCAATGCTCTACAAAAGGCCATTTTAAGGTCCCTTGGTAGTTTATTATAGATTAGGGTTATTTTTTTTTTAAAGGGTATTAGAATAGGAAGAATTTTTATTGTTTTGTATAATTTCGTTTGTTATTTTTTGTAATGGTAGTTTTTTATTTTTTGTAATTTTAGTGTTTTTTTTTTTTTTGTAATGTTAGGTTTTAGTGTAAGGCAGCTTAGGTTTTATTTCACAGGTAAGTTTGTATTTATTTTAACTAGGTAGTTAGTAAATAGTTAATAACTATTTACTAACTAGTCTACCTAGTTTAAATAAATACAAACTTACCTGTGAAATAAAAATAAAACCTAAGCTAGCTACAATATAACTATGTAAGTATGTATTTAGTTTTAAATAAACTGTAACATTAATTTAGCTCTATTCTAATTATGTTAAAGTTAGGGGGTGTTAGGGTTAGGGTTACGTTAGGGTTAGGTTTAGGGGTTACTAGTTTAATTTAGTTTATTGCGATATGGAGGGCTTTCGGTTTAGGGGTTAAAAGTTTACTTTAGTATATTTTGTTGTGGGGGTGCTTGCGGTTTAGGGGTTAATAGGTTTATTATAGTGGCAGCGGTGTAGGGCTTAATAACTTTAGTACAGTGGAGGCGATGGTTGTGGGCGGACGGCAGATTAGGGGTTAATTTAATATTTAAATAGTGTTTGTGATGCGGGAGGGTGGCGGTTTAGGGGTTAATAACTTTATTATAGTGGTGACGATGTTGGGGAGCAGCGGAATAGGGGTTAATAATTATTTTTAGTGGCGGCGATGTCAAGAGCAGAAGATTAGGAGTTAATACTTTTAATATAGTATTTGCGATGTGGGAGGGACTTGGTTTAGGGTTTAATAGGTAGTTTATGGGTGTTTAGTGTACTTTGTAACACTTTAGTTAAGAATTCTATGTTACAGTTTTGTAGCGTAAAGCTCATAACTACTGCTTTTAAATTGCGGAACGGATCTTGTCGGTATAGGCTGCAACTCAAGCTTTTTAGCCTGACCGCAAAACTCGTAATGGCAGCGCTATGGAAGTCCCATGAAAAAAACGTAATTTTTACGAGAGAGGTACTGACGTTGCGGTACAGGCTAAAAGACTTGCGGTACAGATATACCGACAAGACTTGTAATGGCTGCGGTGCTGTTTTAACGCTGAAATGGCCAAATCCAGGTGTATATTAATTATATTTATATGTTCCTACAGTTTCATTCTCTGACTAATCCTTTATTATTCCATTTCCACTGAGTCTGCCACCCCTAACTAAAGTGCATGACAGCTCATACTGTTAAAGGGACATTCCAGCCAAAATTTCAAATGTTCGCATTTCAGTTTTGACTAGAAGTATTTTTGTATTATACATATATTAGCAAAAATGCTGTTTCAAAAGTGTATTTAAGTATCCTAAGTGCACAAGTATGTTAAACACAGCACTCAGAGAGCCTAAGGTGCTTGTACCATCTGGTAATGACTTAATTTGTTAATTGCTGATATGATACAAGCCCCACTGGTGCTCTGAGCATCTGTAGTATTTACAATTCGGGTGCATTGAGAATATTTTGCTATGCTTCACATGAACGTGCAGAGAAAAATGTTAATACTTAAACAGTAATAACTTTTACTAGAAGCATCTTTGCCAATAAATGTATATTGCAAACATGTTTATATTCACAGATGCAATTCATCTATGTGCATTAAAATTTTGACTGCAATTAGATTTCCTTTTAGATGCAGTGCATGGGAATTCACAAATATTTAATAGTCCCTCTGAATTGTAGCACATAAGTGTACACAAATTCACAAATTTAGAAAATCCAAAATGTCTGCTTTGGAGATAAATTATATTATAGAAATGTATAAATAAATAAATTAATTAAAGGGATAGAAAGGTCAACACTTAAATATGTATGGGTGCTTTTCAATTTAAAATAGAGACACTTAGCAATATATTTCCATCAGCAAAAATGCTTCTAGTATTAGTTATTGCTGGTTTTCTACGGCATACACAAATTAAAGGGAAAGTAAAGTTATAATTAGACATGATTCAGACAGAGCAAACAATTTTAAACAACTTTCAATTTACTTCTATTATTTAACCCTTTGAGTGCTAAGCTCTTTTTAAACTTTTTTTTCAGACCCCCAAGACTTACACCATTGGAAAGGTTAGGCAATTACCTTTCCAATGGTGGGTCTGTAGCTGCTTAGATGCCTCAGATACAGGCTTCTAAGCAGCATGCCCCCTGCTCCTATACTTAACATTGCTAAGTATAAATAAAGTTGTGGGGTGACGTCATCACGTTATTGCGCGTGACATCACCACGCAAAACGGGAAGCCCCGGCGATGCCTGTCACTCTACAGGCACGATCGCCGGGGTAGGAGTGGGTGGGAGCCCCCTGATCTCCCTCAAGATGGGAGAGTGTTAGTGACGGCTCTGAGCCGTCATTAGCACCAGAGTGGGAAACTCTGTGACAGCTCAGAGCGTCATTAGCACTCAAAGGGTTAATTTGCTTCCTTCTCTTGTTATCCTTTGTTGAAGGGTTTATCTAGGTAAGCTCAGGAGCAGCAAAGCACCTGGTTGCTAGTTGCTGATTGGTGGCTGCATAAATATGCCTATTGTCATTGGTTCACCCATGTATTCAGTTAGAAACCAGTAGTGCATTGCTCCTTCAACAAAGGATACTAATAGAATGAAACAAATTTGATAATAGAACTAAACTGTAAAGCTTAAAAATGTAAGCTCTACCTAAATTATTAAAGAAAAATATTGGGTTTCATGCCCCTTTAAGTCTTCATAAACACAATTCACACCACCACCAGCTCTCTGAACGTAAATTCTGGTGCAATGGCTCTCACAGCATATGTGTGTATGCCGCTGATAAACAATAACAATAATTATAACTTTTACTAAAATAATTCTTGCTAATGGAAGTATATTGCAAAAATGCTTTTGTTTAAAATTGAAATGCACTTCTAAACTTTTGAAGTCTGAACTTTCAATCCCTTTAATTAACCACACTAATCATATAAGGTGTAAAAGGTGAAAACCGTGTCCTGTAGAATATATAACATAATATTTAAAGATTTTCAGAACTAAAGCAATTAAAGTGAAAGTTAATTTTACGCTTCAATATCAATGCCATTTATTAATCTTATATAGAGTAATACAGTTACTAACTTTTTTTCTCAATTGATTTGTCTTTTGTATATAATTATATTCTAAATCGCATACCATTTTCTTTACATCCTCCGCCCACCCGCTCATTTCCTGCTTTTTCTCCTTTACACGTAAGAGCAGTCCAACCAGCTCTCACACGTACATCCGTGCGCGTTCCTGTGAAGCACCGTTTATTGTGCATGCGTAAAAAACCAAAAACTTTTGTAAAGGCTATTTGCTCTATCAGTCAATACTTACTTTTGGTTGTTACGAACGATGAAATTATTTGGATTGCTATGTTCCGATGCCGGACAGTCTATCTGCCAATTGCGGCTCTAAAAATAGTGTGCATGTGTGTCTCATGAACGCACTTCGATAGAGGCTGAGAATTCCATGAGACACGCATGCATATTGTCAATTGTGGGCGTGAAGTGAGTCGGTTGGGACTACAATGTGGGACCAATGAAAAGGAGAAAGAAGATATTCGTCATTCCAAAAGAAAATTATTTTTTTATATCCAGATGGAGGGACGGCAAGATAGGATTGCGGTTTACACGGTACATTATGGAGATAAATAATAAAGATTACAAACATTGATGAAATAAAGTTATATTATTTTTCCCTGTTCTTTGCGATTCTGCATACGGGTACATGATAGTTTACTTTTCATTTTACTTATAAAGTTGCATGTTTATTTATCGCTGTATCATTTTGTGCTTGTCAACAGCAAAACTGTGAAGAATAAATAACTGTTGCAATAATTTTGAAATATTTCCAATACCTCTGCAACCATAGTTTTTTTACCTCAATAGTGAATAACATTTCTGCAAGTCACAAAGGATGCCTTGTTGATGAGTTAAAAGAAATAAAATAATAATATTATATCTATCTATCTGTGTATATATATATATATATATATATAAATAATTTATCTTATGCCTTCATAACATTGTTTATTTCCTGGAAAATGTTGTTTTCATTTTCATTCCAGAATTTCAAATTATATTGCAGGGTATTTAGCAAACCACTAAGACCTTTAGCCAAGATATCATAACTTCCTTTTGGTTTGAACAACACTAATTATAGTCTGTTTACCTAGAATACTAAAAAAATTATATATTTTGCAATGAAGGACGATCGTTTGTCATAAAGTCTTGTGAAAAAGGGAGTTATTCTACTAAGATGTCCTGAAAGATACAATACTAAGGAGATAAAATTATTACATAAGATAACATGATTTTACTGTAAATGTATATATCCACAGGAAGGTCAATTAAAGGGTCATTAAACTGCTGTGCATAACTACAAAAGAATAGTAAGTTTGACCTCCCAACTGTCCCTATTTAAGAGGGAAAGTCCCTGATTCTGAGCTGTGGCCCTTTTCCCCCGCTTAGACAACCATTTGTCACTATTTGCAGTATTTCCCTTAGACTCTCCCAAACATGACCCAGACACACACTCAAACTACTTAGACCCACCCACAAATGACCCAGACACACCCAAAAACTACCTAGACCCGCCCACAAATGACCCAGACACACCCAAAAACTACCAAGATAAGTAACTGACTGCTCAGAAACTCTCATAATCCCACCTACTATTCACTTGTCAACCTCCCCTTCTCACAAGGACCCACCCACAAAATGATGAGGGCCCTTCTCCTTAACTTCCAGAGTCCATATTTTATAGCCACAAATGGAACCCAGAATGTGTATTTCATTAGTCACACTGTATTTATTAGTCCACATTCTTTTTTATTACTTAGCTTGGGAAGCATAATTAAAAAAATAACAACTGAAAACCAGACTAGACTAGACTACAAAACAATATAAGGGGTCGATTTATCATGTCCCTTATTGATCAGAATGTATCTGCCTTGAGGCTCGCCAGAAACAGGAGTTAAGAAGCAGCGGTCTTAAGACCACTGCTCCTTAACTTGTACGCCACCTCTGAAGCGGCGAAGAGCAATCAGCCGATCGGATACGATCAGGTTGATTGACACCCCCTGCTAGCGGCCTAGCGAATGTGCAGGGGACGGCATTGCACAAGCATTTCACTAGAATCAGCCAATAGGAATGATCCAATCAGCCAATAGGAATGAAGTTCAATCCTATTGGCTGATTGGATCAGCCAATAGGATTGAGCACGCATTCTATTGGCTGTTCCAATCAGCCAATAGAATGCAAGCTCAATCCTATTGGCTGATCCAATCAGCCAATAGGATTTTTCCTACCTTAATTCCGATTGGCTGATAGAATCCTATCAGCCAATCGGAATTCAAGGGACGCCATCTTGGATGACGTAATTTAAAGGAACCTTCATTCTTCGTTAGGACGTCGTTTGAAGAGGATGGCTCCGTGTCAGCTGGATTTTGGGGGGCTTTTTTATTTTATTAGGGGGATTAGATTAGGTGTAATTAGTTTAAAATTCTTGTAATTCTTTTTTTTTCTGTAAATTAGTGTTTTTTTTTGTAATTTAGTTTATTTTATTTAATTGTAATTAATTGTAGATAATTTATGTAATTAATTTAATGATAGTGTAGTGTTAGGTGTAATTGTAACTTAGGTTAGGATTTATTTTACAGGTAATTTTGTACTTATTTAAGCTAGGTAGTTATTAAATATTTAATAACTATTTAATAACTATTGTACCTAGTTAAAATAAATACAAAGTTGCCTGTAAAATAAATATAAATCCTAAGCTAGCTACAATGTAACTATTAGTTATATTGTAGCTAGCTTAGGGTTTATTTTATCAGTAAGTATTTTGTTTTAAATAGGATTAATTTATTTAATTATGTTAAATTTATTTTGTTTAATTTAAATTATATTTAAGTTAGGGGGGTTAGACTTAGGGTTAGACTTAGGTTTAGGGGTTAATAAATTTAATATAGTAGCGGCGACGTTGGCGGCGGCAGATTAAGGGTTAATAAATTTAATATAGTTGCGGCGACTTTGGGCGGGGCAGATTAGGGGTTAATAAATATAATGTAGGTGTCGGCGATGTTGGGGGCAGTAGATTATGGGTTCATAGGGATAATGTAGGTGGCGGCGGTGTCCGGAGCGGCTGATTAGGGGTTAATAATATAATGCAGGTGTCAGCAATAGCGGGAACAGAAGATTAGGGGTTAATAAGTGTAATATTAGGGGTGTTTAGACTCGGGGTTCATGTTAGGGTGTTAGGTGCAGACATAAAATTAATTTCCCCATAGGAAACAATGGGACTGCGTTATGAGCTGGACGCTGCTTTTTTGCAGGTGTTAGTTTTTTTTTCAGCCAGCTCAGCCCCATTGTTTCCTATGGGGAAATAGTGCACGAGCATGTTTAGCCAGTTTACCGCTACCGTAAGCAACGCTGGTACCGAGGTGAGATGTGGAGCTAAATTCTGCTCTACGCTCACCTTTTTGCGGCTAACACCAAGTTTAAAAAAACCTGTAATACCAGCGTTGTCTTTAGGGAGCGGTGGAAAAAAAAGGCTTGTTAGCCCCGCAAGCCTTACTGACAAAAACTCGTAATCTAGCCGTAAATTAGCCACTTTCGAATACTTCAAAGATCTATATTGATTACTTGTGATCACTTGAACATTCCAATTCAAACAAGCGTTTAAGACAGTTTCCCTTCCTGTGCTCACAATCGTCACTCACCATTGTAAGATCCCCCTGTTGGTAAGCTTTATCCACGTTCACTCTAATAAACTGATATTATGTGTTAAGTGTGATCTTAGTTACTTGAGTGTAGAAATCTATAAATAAAATAACAACTGATCATATTGCCAGCTGAGCATATGAGATTTTCCGTGTCTGCAATTAATTTCCGACAACAATCCTCAGTGGGAGTGTCCTTAGCCTACCAATGGCTGTGAGATGTTAAGTAGTCAATTGGCCTTTCAGAATGGCATGTCATTGTGCGTAACTGCTGACACATTGTGTGTGAAAAATCCTAAGGGATTTCCCCAAATAGCTAATGACAGCTGGGTGTGCTACGTTTACCAATCTCTGAGTCGTGATACAGAATCAAAATCATTTGGGAGGGTGTATAAATTCAAAATATTGATGTAATGTAAATAGTGAAAATGTTGTGAAGGGTTTCCTATTTATGTGTTTATATTTAGCTATGTGAGACCTAAAATTTATAGATCAATTGTGTGTGTACGGCTTTATTATTGCATTGATATGTGAACTATTAGTAGTTAATAGTTAAAAAAGAGACTCTTGACCCTAGAGTGAGACTATTTCCCAATTCCAACTCTTCTTTTCCCATTATTCTTCAAAAACGGTTAGAAGTGTATAAGAACAAAAGTAAAAGAGTGATAAGAACGGCACTTTTTAGGAAAAAAGCTGGGAAGAAAGCTTAGAACAATATTCTTAATCTCATATGAAAAATGTATTGTAAACAAGATTTGATTAAAAAAATAGTTAAAGAAATTGATTATAGAGAAAAAGTTTTCCCATTTGAAAATAGCATCTGAAAAACACACAATAAAAATACCTATGAATAATCTAAAAATATGGCCACAATAAAATATATAATTGGAAAAAACAGTAATATAAGTGTCTATAAGACGTATCGCTGAAATATAAACAGCACAAGTAAAATTATATATAAAATCTCTAATATTCAACACATGTGCAACATATGTCTTGGAGAGCGTGTTGCTGAAACATAAACAGCACGGATTGAAATGATCGTTATACACCTGTGTACTGTCTGGGTATCACTTCCTAGGTAGTATATATCTGCAGTATTCGTATAATATTCAGTATATCCAAAGTACTCGTGTTGGCTGTTAGTAACAGCGGTATGAAGTGTGTGTCCACAATTGTAATGAAAATGCTTCCCCAGATAGTGTTCCCCAAAACAGAACAGTCTTTTAGAGTTTGTGTAAATCCTAGTTCCTGTCATGGGAACAAACGAGTGCATTACCGGACCTCTGATCTGAGCTGTGTGTTTACTGTCTGTATCTATGAGCTATTTTGGGCATTAGTGTACTCACATGCCCCTCAGTAACCCCCTCAGGTAGCCGGGTTCATTAGGCAGATGAAATTCAAAATATTTGCCGGTTGTTCCGTTGTTTAATCTATCAAATACGATAGATATTTGTATTACATAAAAGAGTCACTTCTACGGGTCTCGGCTCTCAGTTGAGCCTTTATCAAAATGACTCCATTTTGTTTTTGCAGGTTTATTTATACCCTGTTGATTGGATACATGATTGTCTGTGTCCTGGGTTAAAGGGATAGTGTAACATTTTCAGGTGTAGTTTGAATAGAGAGATCTTCTCTGGGTATCACAGTGGCAAGTGGAATAACACTTGTAGTTTAAATATGGTATAGATCTTTGTCTTTTTGCAAAAAAGCATGCAACTAAATATATACAGCACAGAGATTTGCTCATAAGTTACAATAATACTAGTTAGGTATCAAAATATGTATATACAAAAAGTTTTTTAGAGTAGCATATATAAAAACACGATCAATTAAGAGTACTTTATTAATTAAGATTATTATATTCAAAAATGGGATAAACGTAAAAATTGTTTTTAAAATTGTATTGGCTACTATATAAAAACATTAGAAAATTCCGGTAAAAAGATAAAGTAAACAAATTTATAATGATAAGATAAAAATATTCAGAGCTGAGAGTATGCATATGTGCATAGATTTGCTTTGCAGATTAAAAAATACTTATATATACAGGGATAATAATAAGATATAGAAAATATAACTTTTTGAGGGAAAGGCATCTAAGAAGGCATCTAAGAATTGATCTAAAAAATTGTTTTGTATAAAAAAAGCTTCAAATGAAGGGATTTAGGTCTAGTTCGGCATTGAGCCCTCTTGGAGTCAGGGAGTTAAAATTCACTATACGTTTTGCTTCAGTATATAGGAGGTCCTTAGTTTTATCATCTCCTCTTTGGGGAATCACTTTTTTCTAAACCCCAGTATAGTAACCCATCTGTTTTCTGATTGTGAAAATCTTTAAAGTGTTTCCATAATATATGATCCTCATAACCCCATTCTATGTTTAATGAATGTTGCCTAATCCTATCTAACATAGTAACATAGTAACATAGTAGATAAGGTTGAAAAAAAGACTGAAGTCCATCGAGTTCAACCTATACAAATCTAAAATACTTACAAAAAGCTCCAGTTAAGCTTAAATAACCCCATTAAAAGGTGACCCATTTAATACTAGCAATCATATCCATAAATTTTGTTTATATACAGAAATGTATCCAGACTATTTTAAAATGTATCTATGGTATTGGCATTCACTACCTCCTTTGGTAATGAGTTCCACAATTTTATTGCTCTTACAGTGAAAAAACGTTTCCGTTGCAGGAGATTAAATCTCCTTTCCTCCAACCTTAAATTATGACCTCTTGTCAGAAACAATTTTCTTGGAATAAACAGAGCTTCTGCGATCTCTGTATATGGGCCTTGAATATATTTATATAAAGTAATCATGTCACCTCTCAAGCGCCTTTTTTCTAAAGAAAACAGACCAAGTTTGGCTAGCCTTTCCTCATAGAGGGTGTCCTGTTTGTCCTAAATAATGCTTGTTACAAGGGCATTGGATAAGGTTGTCAGGGTACCAGGAATCAGACGTGAAGTGCAAAAATAATTGCACCTTTATTAATAACCAAAAATAATAAAAAGTCCACAAGCCAAATGACAAGCCAGGAGTAAAAACCAGATTTGGTAGTCAGACGAGCCGATTCAGGAGCCAAAGCAGGTAGTCAGACGAGCCGGGATCAGTAACTAGGAAAACAGCAGAGTCAGGAACAAGCCAGGGATCAGGAACCAGAAGGGACGTCAGACAAGCCAGGTAATACCCAGGAACTGGAACACAGGAACTAACAAACAAATCTGCAACAACGCAAGGGCAAAAGCATCCTGAACAGAGGCCCTTTAAATAATAAGTGTGGCATCATAATCCTTGGACTGCAACCTATCTCACACTGATGATGTTCACCAGTTTAGCCATAAGAGGACGAGTAGATGAGTGAGCAGTTTACACACTCTGCATCAGATTCAGTGAGAGAGGTAAGTAAAATGGCAGCCAGCAGCAAATAGCAAACTAAGCAGGGTGAAACCCTGACAACGGTAGACAATATTACTATCAGTGTATCTAATAATATCTTTAATCTTATACTTGAAATCAGTTTGGCTTGAGTTCACTATTTTGCACTTCTTACTAAATTTGCAGGCTTTAAATGACAGACATGGAAATAAAACTAGTTTGTTTCCTTCTAAATCAGTGTAGTGATCATCTTTTTCTTCTTTTTGAATTCACTCAGTGCAAGGATGTTCTTAAGTGTTTTTGCATTTCGATAAATTAACCTTGGTTTACCTTCTACAATTTCACTGAGGATTGTATCCTTATTTACTAGGTGCCTATGTTTATTTAGGATTTTATTAATTAATCTATGGTCTGAATTGTAATGAGTGATAAATGCAGTGTCAATTTTTTTGTCAGGTTCCTTAACTGTAATTTTCTTGCTGTTTGGTTGTCCATTAGATAATAGTTCCTCTATATTTCTTTTCTCAGCATAGTTTTTTGCGTCAGAGATTAATTCTGAATTATAACCTCTTTCTATAAACTTTGTTTCTAAAATATTAGCTTGTTGTATAAAATCATCTAGAGATGAGCAGTTCTTTCTTAACCTTAGAAACTGTCCTTTCGGAAAATTTATTTTCCATTGTTCTAAGGGACAACTTGTTGAGTGCACATAATTTTTGGAGTCAACCTTTTTAAAAAAGGTTTTAGTTTTTAAACTCTTATCTATTGCTTAAATAGTAAGATTAAGAAAGCTGATATTGATTGTACTTACTTCATGTGTAAAAGAAATCCCACAATCGTTAATATTTGGAACCTCCATAAACATACTAAACAACTCTGGACCTCCTCTCCAAATTATAAAATATCATCAATATAATGCTCAAAAAGCATGAGGTTTGCACACCACATGGAACTTATAATATGTTGATGTTCATATAAACCCATAAATAAATTTGCTTAACTGGGTGCAAACCTCGTGCCCATTGCTGTTCCCTTAATTTGCAGAAAGAATTATTTTCCAGAATGAATGCAATGCACTGTAATAAAAAATCTGCTTGTACAGTAGGTAAACTGTGTAGATAAAATGTTGTGGCATGTAGACCTAATGAATATATAATATTATCTGATAGGTTACTGAGGGGCACGTGAGTACACTAACGGCCGAAATAGCTCACGGGTACAGGAGCAGCCGTATAAAATAACTTTTTTCCCCTGACAGTAAACACACAGCTCAGAGGTCCGGTAACACACTAGTTTGTTCCCACAACAGGAACTAGGATTTACACAAACTCTAAAAGACTTTTCTGTTTTGGGAACACTATCTGGGGAAACATTTCCATTACAATTGTGTGCACAGACTTCATACCGCTGTTACTAACAGCCAACACGAGTACTTTGGATATACTGAATATTATACGAATACTGCATATATATACTATCTAGGAAGTGATACCCAGACAGCAAACAGGTGTATAACGATCATTTCAATCCATGCTGTTTATGTTTCAGCAACACGCTCTCCAAGACATATGTTGCACATGTGTTGAATATTAGAGATTTTATATATAATTTTACTTGTGCTGTTTAAATTTCAGCGATACGTCTTATAGACACTTATATTACTGTTTTTTTCCGATTATATATTTTATATATTATATTGTGGCCCCATTTTTAGATTATTCATAGGCATTTTTATTGTGTTTTTCAAATGCTAATTTCAAATGGGAAAATGTTTTCTCTATAATCAATTTCTATAACAATTTTTCATTATCAAATCTTGTTTACAATAAATTTATTCATATGAGATTAAGAGTATTGTTCTGAGCTTTCTTCACAGCTTTTTTCTTAAATAGCACCATTAGTAGAATAATAGGATTGTGAATGTGAATGGAATGAACTATAAACCCATGGATATTATAATCTTAATACTAATAGGTGAATTTAATTAAACAAAATATATGTGAACAGACTTAACCCATCTTAGAATGTTCTATACAATATTAAAGTGATTTGGTGTGGACATGTTATCAGCAGTGTTTTTTTCCAAAGTCAAAAGCTTATCTCTATTATTTAGTCCTTTATTTATAGTATCATTCCAATAATTTTATAATTTTTGTTCTTCATATTTTTGTTATAGTATCATATGGCACACTTTATATAAATATTTGTTTGTGTTAGAACTTGGAAGATAACCTTTGACATGTATTCACTCATTACAGACAAATAAAAATGACTGCTGGCACATCAGCATGCTTATCGTGTATGTTTTCCTTTATCAAAAACTGTGATTGATGGCAGTGCCAGCTTTCTGTGTAAGGGAATAGTTATTCTGTTTGTGAAGATATGAATTGTAGGAGTATCTCAAACTGGCGCCATATGAGAACCAAAGAAAAAAAAGCTGTTTAGCAACAAGATTTATGCTAATGTTTGAAAAGAGATGATTATTTCATTAATTATTTTAAGAAGAAACACTGATAAATCTAAATCAGTTTCATATTGCGATTTCATTAAAAGTTTAAATGTAAAAAATATATCTTTAGTAACAAATTGAAATGTTGAATATTCTAAAAAAGGATCATCTTTATGAACTTTGTTTTAAATCATAATTTATTTTATTGAAAAAGAGGAATCCTGTAAATTTGGTAAATAACATTTAAAAGGGCATAGAAACTCTGTAATAAAGATTTTTTTCTGCAAATCAACATTTTTTACTGCTTTAACAACTTGTTTGCTGCTTCTTTTTTCAATAGCCAAACCCCACTAATCACCTTTCCTTTTAGAATAGCAATAAGAGGCTAGCCTCTGACTTTTTTTTATTAAGAAAAAGTTCCATTATTTGGCAGTTCCTTAACTTATCATCTCTGCTGAGGCCAATTAAAGGGATATAAAACCCAATATTTTTCTTCCATGATTCATATACAGCATGCAATTTTAAACAATTTCCTAATGTACTTCTATTTTAAATTTTTCTTTGTTCTCTTGGTATATTTTGTTGAAAATCAGGGACGTATGCTTAGGAGTCTGCCATTTCTAGAGCATTATATGGCAGCAGTTTTGTAAGAATGTTATACATTTGCAAGAGCACTAGATCGCAGCACCATTTCCTGCCATGTAGTGTAGTGTTCCAGATGTCTACCTAGGTATCTCTTCAACACAGAATATTGTGGGAATGAAGCAAATTTGAGAATAGAAGTCAATTGGAAACTTTTTTTAAAATAGTATGCTTTGTCTGAATTACAAAAGGACATTTTTGGGTTTGATATACCTTTAAGGACAAATTTGTAGCAGGTAAGGTTTGTGAAGTCTGCAATGTGCACTTCCAATCCTCAGAATTGTGAAAAACACAATTTTTAGACTTACAGGAAAAGGAGGCAAAATATTGGTGGTATGTATCTTTAAATAAGTTAACATTTTATATTGCAATCTCATAGTGTTTTACGTCCTTTTAAATACATTGATGAATTTGCTTATGTCACAAGTCTTATCATATACACAATCTTCTCAGTAATTAAAATACAGGTGCTTACAAAAGCTGCTCAAATGAGAGAAAATGTGAGTCACAGCAGGCGAACACTCTGTGCTCTTTACATGTTTGGCTCTAGTGACACATCCAAATGCCAAGGTCTTAAATGAGCACAGAACATGTTGATGGATTCTATGTAATCTATACCCTTTTCGTAGAGCTTATTTGGTCTGAAATGAAAATAAACTATTTACTAGTACAACCAGTACATTCAAAAGTACATTTGTTAAAGCAAAGGTCTCCAAAGGGACAAGGTTTTGTTTTTTATTAAATTGATATATTCTAGATTTACTTTATAGATCTGAATTGAGAAGTCATTTTCTAACTGAGTAAACATTTAAAGGGACATACATGTCAATACTAGTATTTCAGCATTCTATTGCAACACATTTTGCAATATAAAGGCGTTATCATTGCTGGAGCACAAACCATACCTGCTAAATTATTATGCTAGAGTGAACCAAACACCCCTTATGTTGGAACCACTGACAGAATTCAACCTCAAGCATGTGAGGTATGTAATTTGCATTTAGTGAATCCCAATAGCAAGCTCCTTGTTTCACACCAGAAGCCGGTTAAGCATGTTAGTGTGACCGAATGGATGGGGCGTTCCTGATGCGTTTCTCAAACATAACTCCACTTCTTCAGAGGCAATACACACCTACCCTTCCTCTACTGATTTATATAGTTCAACTTTTCAAGGTCGGCACCTTATTCATGTTACGTGACATATATATATATATATATATATATATATATATATATATATATATATAAATACATAAATATATACATACATTGGAACCATTTCCAGTTAAACACCTTGATAAATACCAAGGGCCAATTTATCAAGGGCCGAATGGCCCCGGATGCCCCTGTTTCCGGGCGAGGCTTCTTAAGACAGCTGCTTCATAACTGCTCCGCTGCCTCTTAGGCTGCTGTCTGCAATCTACCCGATCCTATACGATCGGGTTGATTGACACTCCCTGCTAGTGGCCGCAAATCTGAAAGGGGTGGCATTGCACAAGCAGTTCACCAGAACTGCTTGTACAATGTTAAATGCCGACAGTGTATGCTGTCGGCATTCAGTGATGTCTGTCGGACATGATATGCTACAGCAATGTCTGTCGGACATGATATGCTACAGCAATGTCTGTCGGACATGATATGCTACAGCAATGTCTGTCGGACATGATATGCTACAGCAATGTCTGTCGGACATGATATGCTACAGCGTATCGTGTCGGACAGACAATGATAAATCGGCACCCATATCTCTTTTTAATACTTTAAAATATTTTTTATCAATTTGAATGTTATATTTTTTTTAATTAAAAATAAGTATACTTTAATTTAATGTGTCTTCTAGAGCTATTTGGGCTTTCACTTGAGCACAACCCATAACTTTCAACTTATAATATCATTGCTTTTTAGCTCAGTCGCAATATCCATTGAAAGTAATGGATGTGCCAAAGCAATGTTGGCCACGCTAAACCTTCTTTGGTAAATCAATTTTACCATTGACTTAATATTAAGTTGTATGTTAATTTTAGTAAGGTCCAGCGATACTGCTTATGACGTCCTGCGTTAGCATTAGCACGTCACTTATAATCTGGGTCATTATTGAAATGCATAAGGCAATAGGTCACTACTAAGAGGGACAAGGGACCTCTCATTTGAGAGAGCCTCAGTATACTACTCTCTGTATTCCCATTTAACATGTAAACAGACAAAGAACATTATTTATAGTTAACCAACTTGAACTTGGGGAATGCATGTTTATCAAACTGTTTTGTTTTTCATTTCTTGTTTGCTGAATATTCTTAGTCCTTGAAAGCTATAAAAAAACAATATGACATGGGATAAATGGGAATTGGCACACTGTGCAGTATGTTGGCAAGTTCTCAGCAACAAGGAATTTACAGCACCACAATCTATAATAATATCCTACACACTACAGAGCTACAGCATTTTTTTTCATATATAATATGAAGTGTATTTAAAATTAGGATTTTGGCAAGCATAACAATATTAACTAAATATCTCTTATTTCAGGAATATTGGAGCATTCTACATTATGTAATATGTCTCTGAAATGGACACGTCCAGGTTATTTGGACTGATAAAACTAGGAAAAAACACTCACACAAATCACTTATCAATTGAACAATTCATATTTCCTTAGAACTTAAGAAGGTCAAATAGACAACGGAGTAAAGGAAAATTGAGAGATAACCTATAAATGGATAATGACTGTGTGATCCCTTTTTCCACCTAACTCATTATCCTTAACTAAAAATATTTGACTGTAAACAACTCTTTATCAGTGCCTGCAAAGCATAACTGCAGATTTCCGAAAGGCGTGTAATTATATATGCAGGATAAAGGTAGTGTACTCTTTTTTTTTGCCAAGCTGATAACAATAAAGGAGTAGCCTTGTAATCAAAGGTAAACTTTTTTTTATCACTATACACTGAGGATTGGAATGTCAATCATCTCTATGAAGATGAAACCATATATATAAAGACAGATAGATTGACATAGATTGATAGACTTTTCTCTGTTTAGAAATATATGCACCATTTTTTCTTTATAATTGGGACTATCACAAAAATCCAAAATTAGCTGTCACTTTGTCACAGGTTGCCTAGTAACTAAATTACAATGGCATTGATTGTTTAGATCACAGAATCAGCTGTATCATTCCTTCCAATCATGTTGTGTCGTGAAATTTTTCGCCATTGTGTCACATGTTTTACATGGTATTTTCAAGCATACTTTTCCTGTGGTTGGCACAATTTATTGACCCATCTGTAGCCATTTTGTGCCTGTTTTTTTTTAATTCAGTCTCTGGGTGTGATTCTTATGTCTGCTGATCTGTGTATGACCTTTTGGCTTTAAATTTTTAACCTTCACTTTGTATCCTGATTTTGTACTGTTGATAGCCACAAGCTTCTGACCTCTGCCTAACCCTGATCTACTTTTTGGATTTTGATTTTATACCTTTAGTAACCCGTTGTTCACAACTTGAGCCTGTTCTGACTAGGCCTCTGGATCATCCCTATCTGGTAGTCACATCCTGGGTCACATCCAGGGAGTTGAGACAGTGTTATTAAGTCACTTCTCAGGTGTGAGGTCCTTACCTGGACAGACCCTTGCTTCGCTTCCAGGCTCCATGACAATAACTCAATGTTAAAGGGACACTGAACCCAATTTTTTTTTTCTTTTGTGATTCAGATAGAGCATGACATTTTAAGCAACTTTCTAATTTACTCCTATTATCAAATTTTCTTCATTCTCTTGGTATCTGTATTTGAAATTCATCCACCAATAAAAAAAAGTGCTGTCCAGAGGTCTGAACTAATAAAAAAGCTTAGCTGCCTTCTTTATCAAATAAAGATAGCAAGAGAAGGAAGAAAAATTGATAATAGGAGTAAATTAGAAAGTTGCTTAAAATTGCAGGCTCTATCTGAATCACAAAAGAAAAAAATTGGGTTGTGTCCCTTTAAGCATAAGGGACAGTGTGATGAGAATAAATAACCAGTAGAGCAAGTGACGGATACAATGAAATGCTAGTGTCATATAAAAATAAAGTGTATTTTAATTTTGGTTAAACATTAAATAATTTAGTTATGTACACACTTTGTACTTAAAGGGACATGAAACCCAATTTGTTTCCCAAGGATTCAAATAGAACATACAATTTTAAACAATTTCCAATTTAATATTATCAAATCTGCCTCATTTCCTTGATATCCTTTGCTGAAGGAGCAGCAATACACTGCTGAGAGATAGCTGAGCACATCTAGTCGGCCAATCACAAGAGACAAATGTGTGCAGGCACCAATAACCAGCTAGCTCCCACTAGTGTAGGATATGCAGATATCATTTTTCAACAATAGATACCAAGTGAACAAAGTACATTTGAAAAAAATAAGTGAATTTAAAAATGTCTTAAAACATAATTTATGCTTACCTGATAAATTAATTTATTTCATGCTGGTGAGAGTCCACTATCCATTACTCCTGGGAATTACTCTTCCCTACCACTAGGAGGAGGCACAGATTCCCAAACCAAAGAGCTCTATAAAAACCTTCCCACCTCACAAGTACCTCATTCTAACATACAGCCAAGCAAAATGAGAAAGGAGCAGGGAAAGAATATGTGCGCAAGAAAAAAACCAACCCCAGAAAAACACAGGGTGGGGTCTCGTGGAGTCCATAAGTAATGAGAAAACATAATTTATGCTTACCTGATAAATTTATTTCTCTTGTGGTGTATCCAGTCCACGGATCATCCATTACTTGTGGGATATTCTCCTTCCCAACAGGAAGTTGCAAGAGGATCACCCACAGCAGAGCTGCTATATAGCTCCTCCCCTAACTGCCATATCCAGTCATTCGACCGAAACAAGCCGAGAAAGGAGAAACCATAGGGTGCAGTGGTGACTGTAGTTTAAATTAAAATTTAGACCTGCCTTAAAAAGACAGGGTGGGCCGTGGACTGGATACACCACAAGAGAAATAAATTTATCAGGTAAGCATAAATTATGTTTTCTCTTGTAAGGTGTATCCAGTCCATGGATCATCCATTACTTGTGGGATACCAATACCAAAGCTAAAGTACACGGATGAAGGGAGGGACAAGGCAGGCTTAAATGGAAGGAACCACTGCCTGTAGAACCTTTCTCCCAAAAATAGACTCCGAAGAAGCAAAAGTATCAAATTTGTAAAATTTTGAAAAGGTATGAAGCGAAGACCAAGTCGCCGCCTTGCAAATCTGTTCAACAGAAGCCTCATTCTTAAAGGCCCAGGTGGAAGCCACAGCTCTAGTAGAATGAGCTGTAATTCTTTCAGGGGGCTGCTGTCCAGCAGTCTCATAGGCTAAGCGTATTACGCTCTGAAGCAAAAAAGAAAGAGAGGTTGCCGAAGCTTTTTGACCTCTCCTCTGACCAGAGTAAACAACAAACAGTGTAGATGTTTGGCGAAAATCTTTAGTAGCTTGTAAGTAAAATTTCAAAGCACGGACCATGTCCAGATTATGTAAAAGACGTTCCTTCTTTGAAGAAGGATTAGGACACAATGATGGAACAACAATCTCTTGATTGATATTCTTGTTAGAAACTTCCTTAGGTAAAAACCCAGGTTTTGTACGCAGAACTACTTTATCTGAATGGAAAATCAGATAAAGAGAATCACATTGTAAGGCAGATAACTCAGAGACTCTCCGAACCGAGGAAATAGCCATCAAAAACAGAACTTTCCAAGATAAAAGTTTAATATCAATGGAATTAAGGGGTTTAAACGGAACCCCTTGAAGAACTTTAAGAACCAAGTTTAAGCTCCATGGGGGAGCAACAGGTTTAAACACAGGCTTAATTCTAACCAAAGCCTGACAAAAAGCTTGAACATCTGGAACTTCTGCCAAACGCTTGTGCAAAAGAATAGACAGAGCAGAAATCTGTCCCTTTAAAGAACTAGCTGATAATCCTTTTTCCAAACCCTCTTGGAGAAAGGACAATATCCTAGGAATCCTAACCTTGCTCCATGAGTAATTCTTGGATTCACACCAATAAAGATATTTATGTCATATCTTATGATAGATTTTCCTGGTGACAGGCTTTCGTGCTTGTATAAGGGTATCAATGACTGACTCGGAGAAGCCACGCTTTGATAAAATCAAGCGTTCAATCTCCATGCAGTCAGTCTCAGAGAAATTAGATTCGGATGATTGAAAGGACCTTGTAGTAGAAGGTCTTGTCTCAGAGGCAGGGTCCATGGTGGAAAGGATGACATGTCCACTAGGTCTGCATACCAGGTCCTGCGTGGCCACGCAGACGCTATCAATATCACTGATGCTCTCTCCTGTTTGATTTTGGCAATCAGTCGAGGGAGCAGAGGAAACGGTGGAAACACATAAGCCAGGTTGAAGAACCAAGGCGCTGCTAGAGCATCTATCAGTGCCGCTTCTGGGTCCCTGGACCTGGATCCATAACAAGGAATCTTGGTGTTCTGGCGGGACGCCATGAGATCCAGTTCTGGTTTGCCCCAACGATGAACCAATTGAGCAAACACCTCCGGATGGAGTTCCCACTCCCCCGGATGAAAAGTCTGACGACTTAGAAAATCCGCCTCCCAGTTCTCTACACCTGGGATATGGATTGCTGATAGGTGGCAAGAGTGAGTCTCTGCCCAGCGAATTATCTTGGAGACTTCTAACATCGCTAGGGAACTCCTGGTTCCCCCTTGATGGTTGATGTAAGCCACAGTCGTGATGTTGTCCGACTGAAATCTGATGAACCTCAGGGTTGCTAACTGAGGCCAAGCTAGAAGAGCATTGAATATTGCTCTTAACACCAGAATATTTATTGGGAGGAGTTTCTCCTCCTGAGTCCACGATCCCTGAGTCTTCAGGGAATTCCAGACTGCACCCCAACCTAGAAGGCTGGCATCTGTTGTTACAATTGTCCATTCTGGCCTGCGAAAGGTCATACCTTTGGACAGATGGACCAGAGAAAGCCACCAGAGAAGAGAATCTCTGGTCTCTTGATCCAGATTTAGCAGAGGGGACAAATCTGTGTAATCCCCATTCCACTGACTGAGCATGCATAGTTGCAGCGGTTTGAGGTGTAGGCGCGCAAATGGCACTATGTCTATCGCCGCTACCATCAAGCCGATTACTTCCATACACTGAGCCACCGAAGGGCACAGAATAGAATGAAGAACACGGCAAGATTTTAGAAGCTTTGATAACCTGGATTCTGTCAGGTAAATCTTCATTTCTACAGAATCTATCAGAGTCCCTAGGAAGGAGACTCTTGTGAGTGGGGATAGAGAACTCTTTTCCTCGTTCACCTTCCACCCATGTGACTTGAGAAATGCCAGAACTATGTCCGTATGTGACTTGGCAATCTGAAAGCTTGACGCCTGTATCAGGATGTCGTCCTGATAAGGGGCCACTGATATACCTCGCGGTCTTAGGACCGCCAGAAGCGATCCCAGAACCTTTGTAAAGATTCTTGGAGCTGTAGCTAACCCGAAGGGAAGAGCCACAAATTGGTAATGCCTGTCCAGAAAGGCAAACCTTAGGAACCGATGATGATCTTTGTGAATCGGTATTTGAAGGTAAGCATCCTTCAAATCCACTGTGATCATGAATTGACCCTCCTGGATCATAGGTAGGATGGTCCGAATAGTTTCCATTTTGAACGATGGAACTCTGAGGAATTTGTTTAAGATCTTTAGATCCAAAATGGGTCTGAAGGTTCCCTCTTTTTTGGGAACCACAAACAGATTTGAATAAAAGCCCTGTCCCTGTTCCGTCTGTGGAACTGGACAGATCACTCCCATAACTAGGAGGTCTTGCACACAGCATAAGAATGCCTTTTTCTTTATCTGGTTTACAGATAATCTCGAAAGGTGAAATCTCCCTTGAGGAGGGGAAGCTTTGAAGTCCAGAAGATATCCCTGAGATATGATCTCCAACGCCCAGGGATCCTGAACATCTCTTGCCCATGCCTGGGCGAAGAGAGAAAGTCTGCCCCCTACTAGATCCGTTACCGGTTAGGGGGCAGTTCCTTCATGCTGTCTTAGAGGCAGCAGCAGGCTTTCTGGCCTGCTTGCCTTTGTTCCAGGACTGGTTAGGTTTCCAGCCCGGCTTGGATTGAGCAAAAGTTCCCTCTTGTTTTGTAGCAGAGGAAGTTGATGCTGCACCTGCCTTGAAATTTTGAAAGGCACGAAAATTAGACTGTTTGGCCCTTGATCTGGCCCTGTCCTGAGGAAGGGTATGACCCTTACCTCCAGTAATGTCAGCAATAATTTCCTTCAAACCAGGCCCGAATAGGGTCTGCCCCTTGAAGGGAATGTTAAGTAATTTAGACTTTGAAGTCACGTCAGCTGACCAAGATTTAAGCCATAGCGCCCTACACGCCTGGATGGCGAATCCAGAATTCTTAGCCGTTAGTTTAGTCAAATGAACAATGGCATCAGAAACAAAAGAATTAGCTAGCTTAAGTGTTCTAAGCTTGTCAAGTATTTCAGTCAATGGAGTAGCTGTCTGAAAGGCCTCTTCCAGAGACTCAAACCAGAACGCCGCAGCAGCAGTGACAGGCGCAATGCATGCAAGGGGCTGCAGGATAAAACCTTGTTGAATAAACATTTTCTTAAGGTAACCTTCTAATTTTTTATCCATTGGATCTGAAAAAGCACAACTGTTCTCGACAGGGATAGTGGTACGCTTTGCTAAAGTAGAAACTGCTCCCTCCACCTTAGGAACCGTCTGCCATAAGTCCCGTGTGGTGGCGTCTATTGGAAGCATTTTTCTAAAAATAGGAGAGGGGGAAAACAGCACACAGGGTCTATCCCACTCCTTATTAATAATTTCTGTAAACCTTTTAGGAATTGGAAAAACATCAGTACACACCGGCACTGCATAGTATTTATCCAGTCTACACAATTTCTCTGGCACTGCAATTATGTCACAGTCATTCAGAGCAGCTAATACCTCCCCAAGCAATACACGGAGGTTCTCAAGCTTAAATTTAAAAGTAGAAATATCTGAATCAGGTTTCCCCGAATCAGAAATGTCACCCACAGACTGAAACTCTCCTTCCTCAGCTTCTGCATATTGTGACGCAGTATCAGACATGGGCCTTAAAGCATCTGCGCGCTCTGTATTACATCTAACCCCAGAACTATTGCGCTTTCCTCTGAATTCAGGCAGTCTGGCTAATACTGCTGACAGGGTATTATCCATGATTGCCGCCATGTCCTGCAAAGTAATCGCTATGGGCGTCTTTGATGTACTTGGCGCCATTTTAGCGTGAGTCCCTTGAGCGGGAGTCAAAGGGTCCGACACGTGGGGAGAGTTAGTCGGCATAACTTCCCCCTCGTCAGAATCCTCTGGTGATAATTCTTTTAAAGATAACAGCTGATCTTTATTGTTTAAAGTGAAATCAATACATTTAGTACACATTCTCCTATGGGGTTCCACCATGGCTTTTAAACATAGTAAACAAGGAGTTTCCTGTATGTCAGACATGTTTACACAGACTAGCAATGAGACTAGCAAGCTTGGAAAACACTTTAAATCAAGTTAACAAGCAATATAATTTTTTTTTACTGTGCCTTTAAGAGAAACAAATTTTGCCAAAATTTGAAATAACAGTGAAAAAAGGCAGTTAAACTAACGAAATTTTTACAGTGTATGTAACAAGTTAGCAGAGCATCGCACCCACTTGCAAATGGATGATTAACCCCTTAATACAAAAAACAGATTAACAAAACGAAAAATACGTTTTTTAAACAGTCATAACAACTGCCACAGCTCCACTGTGGCTTTACCTTCCTCAATACACGACTTTTGAAGCCTTTTGAGCCCTTCAGAGATGTCCTATAGCAGGCAGGGGACTGCTGAGGGAAGCTGAATGTCACAGTTGGTAATTTTAACTGCACCAACTGTAACTTTTATACTATAACAGTGGAAAGCCTCAGGAAACTGTTTCTAGGCAAAAATAAAGCCAGCCATGTGGAAAAAACTAGGCCCCAATAAGTTTTATCACCAAAGCATATATAAAAACGATTAAACATGCCAGCAAACGATTTATATTGCACATTAATCAGAGTATATACCTCTGATAGCAAGTCTGATACTAGTCGCTATTAAATCACTGTATTTAGGCTTAACTTACATTAATTCGGTATCAGCAGCATTTTCTAGCATTTCCATCCCTAGAAAAACTTAAAACTCCACATACCTTATTGCAGGATACCCTGCACGCTATTCTCCCTCTGAAGTTACCTCACTCCTCAGATGTATGTGAGAACAGCAGTGGATCTTAGTTACTTCTGCTAAGATCATAGAAAACGCAGGCAGATTCTTCTTCTAAATGCTGCCTGAGATAAAATAGTACGACTCCGGTACCATTTAAAAACAATAAACTCTTGATTGAAGAAAAAACTAACTATATTACACCACTTTCCTCTTACTACCTCCAGCTATGTTGAGAGTTGCAAGAGAATGACTGGATATGGCAGTTAGGGGAGGAGCTATATAGCAGCTCTGCTGTGGGTGATCCTCTTGCAACTTCCTGTTGGGAAGGAGAATATCCCACAAGTAATGGATGATCCGTGGACTGGATACACCTTACAAGAGAAATAAAGGGAGGGATTTTTCACTGAAAAACTAAATTCACAACCCCAAAAGGACATTTTTTAATGCACTTAAAATTAATCAATGGGCAAAATCAAGCTGAGAAATCTGCCTGAAGGACTTTTCTACCAAAGGCTGTCTCAGAAGAAGCAAAAACATCAAAATGTAGATGCCTTGTAAATTTGGTCAACTGAAGCCTCATTCTTGAAAGCCAAAGAAGTGGCAATAAATCTTGTAGAATGAGCAGTAACCCATTTAGGTGGATGCTGACCTGCCTCCAAGTAAGCCTTAGGAATCAAAAGTTTTAACCAAGAAGCTAAAGAAACAGCAGAAACTTTCTATCCTTTCATAGAACCAGAAAAATTAACAAACTAGAAGTTTGTCTTAAATCCTTAGTAGCATCAATATAATACTTCAGTGCTTTAACATCCAAATTGTACAAAAATTTGTCTGAAGCATTCTTGGGATTTGGAAACAAAGAAGAGAAATAATTTCCCGAATGATATCGTATGAGGACATAACTTTAGGCAAAAAAACAAATTTAGTCCTTAAGACTGCCTAAACCTAATGAAAGATAAGGAAGATCACAAGAAAGAGCAGGCAATTCAGAAATTCTTTCAGCAGAAGAGATTATAAAAAAAAAAACCTTCCAAGAAAAAAAAAGCTTAAATATCCACTTTATGCATAGCCTCAAAAAGAGGAGCCTACAAAACCTTTATCACCAATTTAAGATTCCAGGGAGAAGAAATTGGCTTGATCACAGGCTTAATCTGTGCCAAAGTCTGAACAAAACCATGAATGTCAGGAAAATTATCAATCTTCCTATAAAACAAAACTAAAAGTGCAGAAATATGCCCTTTCAAAGAGCTGGCAGATAGGCCCTTATCCAAACCTTCCTGTAAGAACTGCAACATTCTAGGAATTCTAAAAGAATGCCAGGGAAAACCATGATCTATACACCAAGAAATAAAAGCTCTGAATCCAAGATCCAAATGGAAAAATGGACCTTGAGACAGAAGGTCTGGTTGTAGCAGAAGAGACCAAGAAGGGCAACTGGACATCTAAACCAGATCTGAATACCAAATCCTGCGAGGCCAAGCTGGAGCAATCAGAATAATTGATGATTTCTTTAGCTTTATCTTGGTAATCACTCTGGGAAGAAGAACTAGAGGAGGAACAGATAAGAAAGCTGAAATGACAAACGTGCTACTAGAGCATCCACAAGCCCCGCCTGAGTGTCCTTGGACCTCGCTAAGTACATGGGAAGTATGTTGTTTAAACAAGAAGCTGACTGAACACATCCTGTTGAACAGACCATTCTCCTGAATGCAGAGACTGACTACTGAAAAAATCTGCTTCCCAGTTTTTTGCTCCTGGAACATGAACTTCAGAAACCAGAAAAGAATTGCCTTCTACCCATGAGAGAATTTGAGACAGTTCCCTCATGGCTACAGAGCTGCAGATTCCCCTCTGATGATTGATATAGGCTACTGCTGTGACATTGTCTGATTAAATGAGATGAGACTCCCTTTTCATTGTCTGATTAAATGAGATGAGACTCCCTTTTCAATAAAGGGCCAAGTCTGAAGAGACCTAAAAATAGGATGGCGGTCTAGAATATTTATTGGCAACCTTGCCTTCCGAGGTGCCCAAACCCCTTGTTCTCTCAGAAACCCCAAACAGCTCCCCAACCTCAAATACTTGCATCTGTAGTGATCAAAGTCCAGGTAGGACATCCAAAAGAAGCCCCCTGAATGATGAACTGATTATCCAGCCAGAAAAATCTTTTGAGACAGCTGAAGAGGTCTCAAGTGAAACCGAGCAAATGGAATTGCATCTGAAGCTGTAATCAGAAGACCCAGTACTTCCATACAGCAACAGGGGAAAAAGATAGAGACTGACACCAATGTTAGCCTTCTCTGACCTGTTAGAGACAGACTCATGGAGAAAGAAACTATTTGAAACCCCAGAAAAGAAACCATTGTCTGAGGCACCAAAGAACTCTTTGGTAAATTGATCTTCCAACCATGTTGTTGAAGAAAGAACAAGAGTCTGTTGGTGTGAGATTCTGCTAAATTAAAAAATGGAGCTTGAACCAAAATATTGCCCAGGTAAGGAAACAATTCAATACCCTGAGATCTTATCATAGACAGTAGGGCACTCAGATCCTTTGTGAAAATTCTTGGAGCTGTAGCCAGTGCAAACAGCGCAACAAACTGAAAATGCTTGTCTAGAAAGGCAAACCTCAGAAACTGTTAATGTTCCCTATGTATTGTAACATGAAGATAAGCATTTTTAAAATCTATTGTAGACATAAACTGACCTTGCTGAACAAAAAGCAGAATAGTCTGAATAGCTTCCATTTTGAAAGTAGGAATTCTAACAAACTTCTTCAGAGGTTTTAGATCCAGAAGTGGTCTGAAAGTCCCTTCCTTCTTTGGAATAATGAAGGGTCTTGAATACAATCCCATCCATTGTTCCTGCATAGGAACTGGAGCAATCACTCCCATAGTTTCTAGATCTGAAACTGACTGAAAAAGGCTTGGGCCTTTAAGGAATTCCTTGGAACATTGGACAGAAAAAACCTTCCTCTGGTAGGCCTTGTTCTGAAACCTATTCGATAACTCTGAGAAACAATATTCAGAATTCAATACTTAAGTCAGCGATGTCCCAATAATGGTGCATGTAAGAGCAGAGGCACACTGACAGCCTCCAATAATCCTGAAGGGTGTATGTTATGCCTTTTGCAGGAGGCTTGGTCTCAGTCTGTTCCAGATCCCTGAAAAGAAAGAGATAAAAGTCTGGATTTAGACACCATAAAAGCAGACCAGGACTTAAGCCATAAAGTTAATCTAGAAAGAACTGCCAAGGACATGTTTTTAACATTTATGTTAATAATGTCAAATATGGCATCATAAAAAAGAGGTTCAAAAAATCTTCATAAGCAGAATCATTAGAAAACTGCTCTGAAAGGCTAGTTAACCAGTAAAAAGAAGCAGCAGCTTCGTCAGCAATAGCGATAGCTGCCCTAAACAAATAACCTGCTTGCAGAAAGGCCCTTCTATGAAAGGATTCTAAATTCCTATCTAAACGTTCCTTAAAACAACTACTGTCTTAAATAGGATTAGTAGTATGCTTAGCCAGAGAGTTTATAAAGAGGTAAGAGATATAACTTCTTAAACCTTGTAGAAGGATTAAAATAATTACCTGTCTTAGACCATTCCCTAGAAACTATCAGCTGAATAGGAGGATGCACGTGAAAACTAAGCTGTTAAAAAATACTAACTAAACTAAACGGATCTAAAAATCCGACCCGTGCAAAAAATTTAAATGGGAATATTAACAAGATAAAGATTCTGTTCCAAGGCTATATATATTAAAAATATATAATTATAATTATCTAAGCAAGGTTACAGAGTGTCATATAAATAATTGTATTGTATATATAATCTTCCAATAAAGCTGCAATATAAAAAATAATGCCAATGTTGTTTATAGTATAAGGTGACTTATTACATTTGGTTATTGACATTGTATTTCCCTTTTTTTCATAACCAAAGTGCTAGGATGACTCTCTTTCTACTTTTTGGAAAGTAGACTTTATTACAGGTGATATTGGCCTAGATTAGAGACACCTTGCCACAACATCACAACTTGAAAATTGCGGAATAAAGATAAAGATTTGTACGCAGTAACTCTCCATTACACTCAAAGGAGCAACATGTGTCTTTTAACGACCGTCCACTTCATGGTGCATAGAAGTTCCACTGTGACATCACAAAAAAGCCTTCAACACATTATAGAACAAACTAATTAAAATAGAAAAAAGACTCCCTTGATAAAACAGTCTACTCTTAACATAATTACAAAATAAAAATTAAATTAAAAAAACTTAAAATAACAATGAAAGAGAGACAGGTTTGAAATAGTGAGACACGTCTAAGAGAGAAGTTACTTCACAATGGCCTATGAATATGACACGACTAATAGACAAGTTATTTCACAATGGACTATGAATATACCTTCATGCAGACTTGGAAGTAGGAGTGGATTTTTTGGCTTGCTTAGGTCTCTTCCTGTTAGCATTAGACCTCCAGACTGGGCCAGAGGTGCTTTGATTCTGAAAGGAGGAATCAACTTTCTGTTCCTTGTTCTGACGAAAGGAACGGAAATGATTGGGAGTTTTAGATTTCCCCTTTGACTTCTTGTCCTGAGGAAGAAAAGCCCCTTAACCTCCAGTAACAGTAGAAATGATAAAATCTAAATCAGAACCAAAAAATGTCTTTCCCTGAAAAGAAAGAGATACAAGTCTGGATTTAGACACCATAAAAGCAGACCAAGACTTAAAGGGACAGTCTAGACTAAAATAAACTTTCATGATTCAGATAGAGCATGTAATTTTAAACAATTTTCCAATTTACTTTTATCACCAATTTTGCTTTGTTCTCTTGGTATTCTTAGTTGAAAGCTTAACCTAGGAGGTTCATATGCTAATTTCTTAGACCTTGAAGCCCACCTCTTTTCAGATTGCATTTTACCAGTTTTTCACCACTAGAGGGTGTTAGTTCACGTATTTCATATAGATAACACTGTGCTGCAAGTCTGTCAAAAGAACTGAAAAAAGGGGCAGTTTGCAGAGGCTTAGATACAAGGTAATCACAGAGGTTAAAAGTATATTATTATAACTTTGTTGGTTATGCAAAACTGGGGAATGGGTAATAAAAGGATTATCTATCTTTTAAAACAATAAAAATTCTGGTGTAGACTGTCCCTTTAGGCCATAAAGCTCATCTAGAAAGAACTGCCAAGGACATGTTTTTAACATTTGTGTTAATAATGTCAAATATGGCATCATAAAAAAGAGGTTCAAAAAATCTTCATAAGCAGAATCATTAGAAAACTGCTCTGAAAGGCTAGTTAACCAGTAAAAAGAAGCAGCAGCTTCGTCAGCCATAGCGATAGCTGGCCTAAACAAATAACCTGCTTGCAGAAAGGCCCTTCTATGAAAGGAATCTAAATTCCTATCTAAGGTTCCTTAAAAGAACTACTGTCTTAAATAGGATTAGTAGTATGCTTAGCCAGAGAGGAAATGGCCTCATCTCCCATAGTTTATAAAGAGGTAAGAGATATAACTTCTTAAACCTTGTAGAAGGATTAAAATAATTACCTGTCTTAGACCATTCCCTAGACACTATCAGCTGAATAGGAGGATGCACGTGAAAACTAAGCTGTTAAAAAATACTAACTAAACTAAACTGATCTAAAAATCCGACCCGTGCAAAACATTTAAATGGGAATATTATTAAGATAAAGATTCTGTTCCAAGGCTATATATATTAAAAATATAAAATTGTAATTATCTAAGCAAGGTTACAGAGTATCATATAAATAAAAACATGATACTTACCAACACTCATCTAATAGTAAACAACCAGTAAAAAGCCAAACCAGTACTGAAACATTTTGGCAGAGGTTATGGAATAGGAGTATATTGTAGATCCATAGGAGGAGGCAAAAGTCCCTGCGACCACTATGGAAGAGGTAAAAAATAAAGTCACTAACCCTACCCCATACACATCCCTATGACAAACAATGGACTGTGAGGGGAAAACAGGCCCGGCATAGACTGGAAGCCCCCCTCACTGAAGAATCACATGCACATCTTCGTGCTTCACCTGAAGTGTCTGTGAGGTGGCAGGGGTTTAATAGAGCGTTTGGAGTTTGGAAATCTTTGCCTCCTCCTAGTGATAGGGAAGAGTAATTCCCAGGAGTAATGAGTGTTAGGTTTAAACTTAATTTTGTTTTCCCCATAGACATCAATGGGGTTGCGATCTCCATTCCGCACTTCAGGTGTTAGCTTTTTTTCTAACGTTTTCTCCACATTAATGTCTATGGGGAAAGTGTGCACGAGCAAGTCAAATCAGCCCTTGACTTTTGTGCGGTATGGCGCTTAACGCACCATAGCGCACAGCACAAGGAAGCTTTTCAGTAACTCATAATGGCAGCCAGTGGCGTCACTAGGGGGGTGCGGGGGGGGGGGGGGGGCGGGCCGCACCCGGGTGACACCCTCCAGGGGGTGACACAAAAAAAAAATTTTTTTTTTTTTTTTTACATTTTATTGAAATTCAAAGAAATACAATGTTGAGATGCATAGATTATTTTATTAGAGGCTGGCATTTGTGAACATTAGTGGGACTGGGGAAGTTGTAGATACACTATTTTTTTGCCCCTTGAGCCAGTGCTACAATTTCAACAAATAGTTTTCCCGGCTGCTTTTGCTTGTTTGTACTTTGCTCCTCCACTGCCCAATTTCACTATAAATGTTGTGGGTGTGCCGTGGGGCTTGCAAAGTTGCGCTGCTAGCCTAAACCTGCCTGCCTATCTGTGCTCACTGCTCAGTGACATGCGGCCCAGGGCTGTGCACTGACAGACTTGGAACAGAGTCAGAGAGCAGAATTTTCATAGTTTGCGCGCCTAAACCTTTTCTTCAGTGATTTATTTTAGAGTGCTCTGTTTATCTTTCATTTGATGTTCTAGGCATGAGCTTCATAATTAATGCAGTGCAGTTTACATATTTTGTATGTGTGTGTCTGAGTTTTTGTGTGTGTGTTTTTGTGTGTGTGTCTGAGTGTGTTTCCGAGTGTTTGTGTGTGCATCTGAGTATGTTTTTAAGTGTGTCTGAGTGTTTGTATGTGTGTTTGCCTGTGTTTTTGTGTGTGTCTGCTTTCTGGGGGGGGGGGGGGTGACACCATGACTTACCGCACCGGGTGACACCAACCCTAGTGACGCCACTGATGGCAGCTCTATGGAGAGTGAAATAACGCAGCTTTTTTAGTGTTATTTTCGCACCCTGTTTAGCGCAAAACTCGTAATCTAGGCAAATGGCAATAGAGTCTATGAATTTTACAGTATGGACTATGGAGTAAGTAAAAATCTCAAACACACCTCTAGAACATTCCAAAATGCCCACATCTAGTTCCACAAAGACAGCTTTCCTTCTATCTAGAGAGACTAGTTTACCATAACAAAGACAAGCAAATATGTTATTATTACAAACATTTACATAAACCAATTTGCAAGCAGTTTTCCTAAGTGTTTCCTATGTGTTTTTCCATGTTGCTAATAGTTCCTGATGATGTGCAAGATGTCATGTATTGAAGACCTCTCACAATTATATATGTTAATGGAAGAAACACTCGCTAACAAAATGATAAATAAATGTATCTGTACAGGGCTCCTGATAATGACTTTAGAAAGAAAAAGAAACCAATAGTCTGCTGTGTTTCTAAAGCCCCAGCATACTAGGCACATTGCAATATCAAGTGTATTAATATGCACCACATACATGTACAGTATGTGTGATATGCATGTATGTGGGCACTGATTGGTAGATAAGCTCTGTGCATAGCTTACTAATCAGTGCGCCTGTTGAATGCATACTGAGTTATATGCTGTATTTACAGTGTATTCACATACATTGTGCACGCTACAGTCATTGCTTCATGCGGTATGATGGTTTAACAGAATGTGGTTGTGATATTAATGTTCTATTACGTTTGGACAACTAGACTTGGAGCCTGTGTCATGTTCCATTAGAGCACATGGAGCTTCATTGTGCCTGTCTGTTGATAGGGCCAACTCTGTTCTAGATGGAGCTAATGAAACATGGGATCTCACCATGCTACAAACCTTTGCACATAACATTTTGACTTCAAATTTTTCAAACATTTCCTTTGGACATGACTTCACCCATGGATATATTAGGGTTTATGATACTTTATACCCTCTCACTATCTCCCAATCTTTTTCTTTCTCTCAAAAGCTTGGAAAATACACAATATGAAATAAATACTGCAAAGAGGATTTTATTATGCTATTGCCTGGGCACCGTGGGACACTGTCTGGGGTGGCATATTTTAGAATGGCTGTATATTGTGTGCATTATTTATTATAATACTGTATTGATGTCCCTCCATAGGCATTTCAGTCTCTCTGTCATCTAGCAATGGGAAGCAAATTCATTTAATTTTTCTCCACTTGTCTGGGCTGAATAGGAGATGAATGTGTCAAGTGAAATTATGCATAATTTCCATGTTGTGTAAAATTAAAGTAGTTAACCTTTGCCCTGCACAGTATTGTCTAAGAGACAAGTGAAGACACTATAAATGCTTAAAGGGACACTGAACCCATTTTTTTCTTTTATGATTCAGATATAGCATGCAATTTTAAGCAACTTTCTAATTTACGCCTATTATCAATTTTTCTTTGTTCTCTTGCTATCTTTATTTGAAAAAGAAGGCATCTAAGCTTTTTTTTTGGTTCAGACCTATCGACAGCACTTTATTATTGGTGGATGAATTTATCCACCAATCAGCAAGAACAACCCAGGTTGTTCACCAAAAATGGGCCGGCATCTAAACTTACATTCTTGCATTTCAAATAAGATACGAAGAGAATGAAGAAAATTTGATAATAGGAGTAAATTAGAAAGGTGCTTAAAATGTCATGCTCTATCTGAATCACGAAAGAAAAAAATTGGGTTCAGTGTCCCTTTAAAGGGACAGTGTGCTAAAAATGTGTTTCCCCTTAATATATTTCTAGTGGCTTGTTATGACACCTACAGAGTATAATTTGTTATGGAAATTACACCCTTTAGATTATTTTTCAATATAAAATAGCTGCTTTTGCACTTTTAAACTGCTACTCAGTAAAATGAGCAGAACTTGCAGGGAGAATAGATCTGATTATCTTATCACTCTAATAATCACACTGACTTCCTTATCTTATCTCTGTCTGAGATAACAATTGAAAAATAATATTTTAGTAACTGTCTATCCCACCTCCAATAGGAGTGTAATTTATTCTGGTAGATCTTGATTACTTATCTTTTCTGTACAAATTACTCCAGTTTTGAAATTTTCAATATAGATAACAGTTGCAACAGGAAAAAGCTAATTGGCTATTTGCAAACAATTAAATACACTCCAGTAGGTAAAATTGATTGTTGCAAACACATTAGAGGGGATAAAATTGTACAGCACAATGTCCTTTTAATGCTCTCCATGACTCTCCACCAGGCCTGGCCTTTGGGCAGGGTGATAGAGGCACCTGCCCAGGGCCCCACATTTTGAGAGGCCCCACACATTCAGGGGTGAGGGTATGAGAAGGTGCATTGCATGTTCCCGAAGAAGTGTTTATGGTATCAGGAGGTATAATACTATAATTAATAATAATAATAATAATAATAATAATAATAATACTGTTGTTCTTTATATAGGTGACATTCTTTATATAGGTAACATTGAATGTTGGGACAGGGGTGGGCCATACAGGGGGCAAGGCATACAGGGGGAGGGTAATAAGAGCACTGGGCTGTGGGGCACTGGAAACTTATCTTGCCCAGGGCCCTGTAAATATTAAGGGTGGCCCTAAACTCCACAAAAGGGCTAATCAATCACACTGCTTTATATGAATCTTCCTGCAACGTTTAACTCCCACTGCACTATGTTGGAAGGAGTAATTACTCCTTTGTAGATCTGAAGCTGGAAAGGGTTTATAAATAGCTATTCACCTGTAAGCAATGTATGTTATGTAAACAGGTAGAGATAGAGGGGCCTATTTAACAAAGGTCTGTGGGACCTGATCTGACAGTGCGGATCAGGTCCGACAGACCTCGCTCAATGCGGAGAGCAATAAGCTCTCCGTATTCAGCATTGCACTAGCAGCTCTTGTGAGCTGCTGGTGCAATGCCACATCCTGCAGATCTACGGCCAATCGGCCGCTAGCAGGGGGTGTCAATCAACCTGATCGTACTCGATCAGGTTGAATTGCGGCGATGTCTGTCCTACTCAAAGCAGGCGGACAGGTTATGGAGCAGCGGTCTTTAGACCCCTGCTTCATAACTGGTGTTTCTGGCGAGCCTGAAGGCTCGCCAGAAACACAGAGCTTGATACAGGGAGTGCAGAATTATTAGGCAAATGAGTATTTTGACCACATCATCCTCTTTATGCATGTTGTCTTACTCCAAGCTGTATAGGCTCGAAAGCCTACTACCAATTAAGCATATTAGGTGATGTGCATCTCTGTAATGAGAAGGGGTGTGGTCTAATGACATCAACACCCTATATCAGGTGTGCATAATTATTAGGCAACTTCCTTTCCTTTGGCAAAATGGGTCAAAAGAAGGACTTGACAGGCTCAGAAAAGTCAAAAATAGTGAGATATCTTGCAGAGGGATGCAGCACTCTTAAAATTGCAAAGCTTCTGAAGCGTGATCATCGAACAATCAAGCGTTTCATTCAAAATAGTCAACAGGGTCGCAAGAAGCGTGTGGAAAAACCAAGGCGCAAAATAACTGCCCATGAACTGAGAAAAGTCAAGCGTGCAGCTGCCAAGATGCCACTTGCCACCAGTTTGGCCATATTTCAGAGCTGCAACATCACTGGAGTGCCCAAAAGCACAAGGTGTGCAATACTCAGAGACATGGCCAAGGTAAGAAAGGCTGAAAGACGACCACCACTGAACAAGACACACAAGCTGAAACGTCAAGACTGGGCCAAGAAATATCTCAAGACTGATTTTTCTAAGATTTTATGGACTGATGAAATGAGAGTGAGTCTTGATGGGCCAGATGGATGGGCCCGTGGCTGGATTGGTAAAGGGCAGAGAGCTCCAGTCCGACTCAGACGCCAGCAAGGTGGAGGTGGAGTACTGGTTTGGGCTGGTATCATCAAAGATGAGCTTGTGGGGCCTTTTCAGGTTGAGGATGGAGTCAAGCTCAACTCCCAGTCCTACTGCCAGTTTCTGGAAGACACCTTCTTTAAGCAGTGGTACAGGAAGAAGTCTGCATCCTTCAAGAAAAACATGATTTTCATGCAGGACAATGCTCCATCACACGCGTCCAAGTACTCCACAGCGTGGCTGGCAAGAAAGGGTATAAAAGAAGAAAATCTAATGACATGGCCTCCTTGTTCACCTGATCTGAAACCCATTGAGAACCTGTGGTCCATCATCAAATGTGAGATTTACAAGGAGGGAAAACAGTACACCTCTCTGAACAGTGTCTGGGAGGCTGTGGTTGCTGCTGCACGCAATGTTGATGGTGAACAGATCAAAACACTGACAGAATCCATGGATGGCAGGCTTTTGAGTGTCCTTGCAAAGAAAGGTGGCTATATTGGTCACTGATTTGTTTTTGTTTTGTTTTTGAATGTCAGAAATGTATATTTGTGAATGTTGAGATGTTATATTGGTTTCACTGGTAAAAATAAATAATTGAAATGGGTATATATTTGTTTTTTGTTAAGTTGCCTAATAATTATGCACAGTAATAGTCACCTGCGCACACAGATATCCCCCTAAAATAGCTATAACTAAAAACAAACTAAAAACTACTTCCAAAACTATTCAGCTTTGATATTAATGAGTTTTTTGGGTTCATTGAGGACATGGTTGTTGTTCAATAATAAAATTAATCCTCAAAAATACAACTTGCCTAATAATTCTGCACTCCCTGTAGATATGCCCCAGAGGATAAGATGTTGCAAAAAGACCTCTTTCTACTTAGTGTAACACAAAAACTCAACATACCAGTGCCACAGACACAAAACCTGTTATATTTTACAAAAAAATCCCCCGTAAGTAAAACTACATTATTATGGCAGCATACAGTGAATATAAAACATAAAGACATACAACATTACCACTATTAATTTAATGCAAAACATTAAAATCAAAGCCAAATGCCTTTGAAGTAACAATGAAATAAAATATCAGGAGTTTTAAAGAAAGCCGATAGATTGTTCATTAAATCAAACATGATAGTAGCCAGAAACATTGTTTTTTTTCCACATTGGACTTAATACATTTATAAACTGTATATATAAAACACATGAAACATAAACTTCTGAACTTCCTGCAAATAGTTTTCAAATATTGAAGCTTCCTATTTCCTGTGATAAGTCAAAATTACCCCCCTTTTTTTTTGTTTCGGTTCAAATTAAGTTAATATTTTACAATGCCGAAGACATTAGTTCAATAAACTATTGCATATCAGCTTAGTAACTATATATATATATATATATATATATATATATATATATATATATATATATATATATATATATATATATATATATATATATATATAAACATATACAGTATATACATATACTGTATATATATATATATATTTATATACACTGTTTACTGTTTTATGTTTTTAGAAATATAATTTGGTTTTACCATATAAATAAAACCTTATGCAACATATGCTATTTTTCAGATTTATTGACCACCCACATGACAAAATATTTATTAATTTTTCCAAAAAAAGGTCACATTTATAACATAATTGCTAAATGCCGTGACAGTTTGTTTAGATTTATGTGTTTATAGCTAATGTAATTTGATATTAACAAAATGTTTAGCTTTTAAATTTTAATATTGCATGTATTAGGATGCTTTTTTTTAAAATAATATTTTTATTGAAAATAGGGAATACCAGAAATACCAATAATCATTTACATTTAGAGGGTAAAAGAGTCAGGAATAATCTGTAACACAACTACATTTTAGATGATTATTTTTGATTATGTGGGAAAACATTTTCAGTATTAATTATCAGGGTAAAACTGTTTATCTGTGCATTCCTGCTGATTGGTAGGTTTGATCCATGGAGAGTGCTTAAACAATAACTACCAATCAGTGTCCATATTAGAACCCATCAATTATGGCACCTTAAATATCAGTGATTATGAAACATTTGTCACTGGGTATTAAGAATGAAAGCTTAAGGGGACAGCAAACACATTGAGATTGTTTTATATAATGTTTAGTTATGTCTGAATATATATTAAAGGGACATGCCACCCACATTTTTTCTTTTATGATTTAGAAAGACAATGCAATTTTAAACATCTTTCTAATTTACTTATATTATCTAATTTGTTTTATTCTCTTGATATTCTTTGATGAAAAGCATATCTAGATATGCTCACTAGCTGCTGATTGGTTGCTGCACATAGAAGCCTCGTGTGATTGGCTCACCATGTGCATTGCTTTTTCTTAAACTAAGGATATTTAAAAAATGAAGCAAAATAAATAATGGAAGTAAATTATCTATCTGAATCATGAAAGAAAGATTTTGGGTTTAGTGGCCCTTTAATTATTTATTTTGTCCATTTTTTCTGGATTATTATTATTTTTTTATCACAACTTGAAATGCACTTTGCGGACATGCTACATATCGGTAATTAATTGGCTTTTGTTGATAACAGCTGCCAAACAATGTACCTTATACTAACATTATTACTGTGGCTAGCCTTGATGTCTGCAGACTAAACACAGATTGGCTCCTGTAAATAAGGCAAGGGGTGGCTGGAGTTTGGCTATTGCTAAATGGTTACACTAAAAAGGATGTTAATTTGTTTTAAAAACGTTAAGACTTGGCTGATATGTTATTCTATAGCACTGTTTCTCAAACCTGTCCTCAGACCTCCCTAACAGGCCAGATTTTGAGGATATCTGAACTAGAGCACAGGTGAAATAATCAGCTGATTAGTAAACCTGGCTATTTTATCTGCTCTCACCCAAGGTAATCTTACAAATCTAGCCTGTTAGCGAGGCCTGAGGACAGGTTTGAAAACCAGTGAGATAGAGTAACACAACAGAAATGTCTTGTAATTACAAGGGGGTCGATCCGATATAAATCGTCGCCCGCAAAAGCCGGCGACGCCAATATTTACGCTGATTTGGTATCCTATATACGGCGTAACCTAGAAGTTACACGCGTATATTTCTGCCGTCGCCCGTAGTTTTTTGGGCCATAGGCAGGTATACCAAACCAGCGCAGTTTGGTATCCAATATGCAGCGTAAGGACTTACGTGGCGAAAATGGAGAAAACTTACTCCATTTTCACCTCGCCACAAAAAGCAGCCGTAAGAAGCCTTACGCTGACTATTGGAGCCCCGTAACTCCCTAAACTGGCTGCTAAAATAAACCTAACACCTAACGCATGCGCAATGTCTATCTCCCTGTCAACCGCGATCCCCCCCCCCCCCCAAATCCCTAATAAAGTTATTACCCCCTAAACCGCCGCTCCCGGACCCCGCCGCCATCTACATAAACTAACCCCCTACTGTGAGCCTCTAAAACAGCCGCCATCTACCTTATCTATCCCCTAATCTGACCCCTTACACCGCCGCCACCTATATAAAAATTATTAACCCCTAATCTAATCCCCCTATAACGCCGCCAGCTATATTAATATTATTAACCCCTAATGTAAGCCACTTACACCGCCGCCATCTCTATTAAAATGATTAACCCCTAATTTAATCTACCTACCCCGCCGCCAGCTATATTATCTATATTAACCCTAAGTATATTATAGTTAATATAGTTATTACATTATATATATTAACTATATTAACCCTGATTATATTAGGGTTAATATAGTTAATATAGTTACTATAGTATTTATATTAACTATATTAACTCTATCTAACCCTAACACCCCTAACTAAATTTATATTAAATTAAACTAATTCATTTATAAACTAAAATATTCCTATTTAAATCTAAATACTTACCTATAAAATAAACCCTAAGATAGCTACAATATAATTAATAATTACATTGTAGCTATGTTAGGGTTTATATTTATTTTACAGGTAAATTGTTAATTATTTTAACTAGGTATAATAGATATTAAATAGTTATTAACTATTTAATATCTACCTAGTTAAAATAATTACCCAATTACCTGTAAAATAAATCCTAACCTAAGTTACAAATACACCTACACTATCAATAAATTTAATAAACTACAAACATCTATCTAAAAATACAATTAAATTAACTAAACTAAATTACAAAAAAAAACAAACACTAAATTACAAAAAATAAAAAAAAGATTACAAGATATTTAAGCTAATTACACCTATTCTAAGCCCCCTAATAAAATAATAAACCCCCAAAATAAAAAAAATTCCCTGCCATATTCTAAATTAAACAAATTTCAAAGCTCTTTACCTTACCAGCCCTTAAAAGGGCCTTTTGTGGGGCATGCCCCAAAGAATTCAGCTCTTTTGCATACAACAAATACAATCCCCCCCCCCATTACAACCCACCACCCACATACCCCTATTCTAAAACCACCCAAACCCCCCTTAAAAAAGCCTAACACTACCCCCCTGAAGATCTCCCTACCTTGTCTTCACCACACCGGGCCGAACTCCTGATCCGATCCGGGCGATGTCTTCCTCCAAGCGGCAAAGAAGAATTCTTCCTCCGGCGATGTCTTCCTCCAAGCGGCAAAGAAGAATTCTTCCTCCGGCGACGTCTTCCTCCAAGCGGCAGCAAAGTCTTCATTCTTCCGGCGGCATCTTCAATCTTCTTTCTTCGCTCCGCCGCCGCGGAGCATCCATCCTGGCCGACTGCTGTACTTGGAATGAGGTACCTTTAAATGACGTCATCCAAGATGGCGTCCGCCGAATTCCGATTGGCTGATAGGATTCTATCAGCCAATCGGAATTAAGTTAGAAAAATCTGATTGGCTGATTGAATCAGCCAATCAGATTCAAGTTCAATCCGATTGGCTGATCCGAACAGCCAATCAGATTGAGCTCGCATTCTATTGGCTGATCAGATTGAACTTGAATCTGATTGGCTGATTCAATCAGCCAATCAGATTTTTCTAACTTAATTCCGATTGGCTGATAGAATCCTATCAGCCAATCGGAATTCGGCGGACGCCATCTTGGATGACGTCATTTTAAGGTACCTCATTCCAAGTACAGCAGTCGGCCAGGATGGATGCTCCGCGGCGGCGGAGCGAAGAAAGAAGATTGAAGATGCCGCCGGAAGAATGAAGACTTTGCTGCCGCTTGGAGGAAGACGTCGCCGGAGGAAGAATTCTTCTTTGCCGCTTGGAGGAAGACATCGCCGGAGGAAGAATTCTTCTTTGCCGCTTGGAGGAAGACATCGCCCGGATCGGATCAGGAGTTCGGCCCGGTGTGGTGAAGACAAGGTAGGGAGATCTTCAGGGGGGTAGTGTTAGGCTTTTTTAAGGGAGGTTTGGGTGGTTTTAGAATAGGGGTATGTGGGTGGTGGGTTGTAATGGGGGGGGGGATTGTATTTGTTGTATGCAAAAGAGCTGAATTCTTTGGGGCATGCCCCACAAAAGGCCCTTTTAAGGGCTGGTAAGGTAAAGAGCTTTGAAATTTGTTTAATTTAGAATAGGGCAGGGAATTTTTTTTATTTTGGGGGTTTATTATTTTATTAGGGGGCTTAGAATAGGTGTAATTAGCTTAAATATCTTGTAATCTTTTTTTTTAATTTTTTGTAATTTAGTGTTTGTTTTTTTTTGTAATTTAGTTTAGTTAATTTAATTGTATTTTTAGATAGATGTTTGTAGTTTATTAAATTTATTGATAGTGTAGGTGTATTTGTAACTTAGGTTAGGATTTATTTTACAGGTAATTGGGTAATTATTTTAACTAGGTAGATATTAAATAGTTAATAACTATTTAATATCTATTATACCTAGTTAAAATAATTAACAATTTACCTGTAAAATAAATATTAACCCTAACATAGCTACAATGTAATTATTAATTATATTGTAGCTATCTTAGGGTTTATTTTATAGGTAAGTATTTAGATTTAAATAGGAATATTTTAGTTTATAAATGAATTAGATTAATTTAATATAAATTTAGTTAGGGTTAGATAGAGTTAATATAGTTAATATAAATACTATAGTAACTATATTAACCCTAATATAATTAGGGTTAATATAGTTAATATATATAATGTAATACCTATATTAACTATAATATACTTAGGGTTAATATAGATAATATAGCTGGCGGCGGGGTAGGTAGATTAAATTAGGGGTTAATCATTTTAATAGAGATGGCGGCGGTGTAAGGGGCTTACATTAGGGGTTAATAATTTTAATATAGATGGCGGCGGTGTTAGGGGCTCACTTTAGGGGGTTATAGATATAATATAGCTGGCGGCGGGGTACGGGAGCGGCGGTTTAGGGGTTAATAGCTTTTTTATTGTTAGGCTAGTGAGGGGGGATAGCGGATAGAGGGTTAGACAGTGCGGGCTATGTTAGGGAGGCGTGTTAGACAGTGCGGGCTATGTTAGGGAGGCGTGTTAGACAGTGCGGGTGTTTTAAACTTTAGTCAGGTTTTATAGGCGCCGGCAGATTCTAACGTGCCGCAAGTCACTGGCGACGCCAGAAATTTGTACTTGCGCAGATTTCTGGACATCGCTGGTTTGTGAGACTTACGGCACGTTAGCATCTGACGGCGACTTATATGGGATGGCTCGAGTTGCGAGCTGAAACTGCGGGCGACGCCGGTTCCCTCGCTTGCGCCGCAAACTGCGATCTATATCGGATCGCGCCCCAGGTGTTTAATGTCCAGTTAAAGAATTAATCTAAAATTTCAAATTGCAATACGGAACTAGACAACTGGTGGTTTATGTAACTCATCGTTTTACCTGAAGAAAATGCAGTGGGAAATGAGATGTATTAGTGCACATTCTTGTACATTAAATTTACATTCTCTATAATACGTCTACCCTCATAAACTGACCCCTTGTCACATAATTATGGGCATACTTTGCTTGCCAAGAACATCCAGGTCATATATACAAAGGTCATATGTTCCACCTATGTATTTGCTGTTTTGGTTAACATTTCTTCTAGAAACTGAACTCCTGCTTTTTCCTCACAGCCATGGTTCACAAAGATACCTAGAACTCAAAATGTAACTTCCTATAAAATGTATCTTTATTTGTGGTAAAAAAAATGCAATATTTAGTTTATTTTGACCATCTTTGACCATCTTTTGTGTCCTTGATTTCTGAAAATAGTGTGTGTGTGTGTGTGTGTGTGTGTGGGGGGGAGAAAAAAAAAGAGAAAAAAAGCAAATTAAATAACAGACATAAATCGGAAAGTTGTTTAAATTCATGTTCTATCTGAAAATGTAATTTGACTTTTGTGTCCCTTTAATTTGCCTTGATATGTGTTATATGTTATACCACTGGTGAAGTATTTGTTGATGCCCTATATTATACCATCACAATTATTTTAAAGGTTTGATAGACTACCTCTCTCTCTTAAGGGGTTAAGCTGTCAATATCCTCCTGCACCCTTTATATATTATGCAGCAGTAACAGTAAAAAAAAGTTATTTTAAACTAACTATTGTTTCTGGTCACTTTGAAATGACTGCTAAGCTCTGCCCAATGATGACATCACAATCTGAATCAGAGGTACACTGTCTCTTTGAATCTTTACTCTTTAGAATCATGTCCTCTACGCATGTGCAACACGGAATAAAGATGTATAGAGAATAGATATGCAAGCAATAAAGTGGCTGTATTGTCAGTAAAAAAAAGCGATAACTAATGTGGTCACATGCACATGATAGGTTACCATAGAAACCTACTCTGTCTACACAGTCCTTATAACGTTTAATTTAATGAAGCAGGACTTGGCGGTATAGAAGCACAATAGCCAATTCAATGACAGATGAAGCAACTGGTTCTATATGACAACTGAGCATGGAATGCAGTAAAGCTTTAGCATTCAGTCAGTGGGGCCGATTTATTATGCGCCGAATGCTGCTATATGCAGCTGTTTCCGCGCGAGCCTTCAGGCTCACCAGAAACATAAGTTAAGAAGCAGCGGTCTTAAGACCACTGCTCCTTACCTCCTCCGCCACCTCTGAGGCGGCGGACATCAATCCGCCCGATCGTATACGATCGGGTTGATTGACACCCCCTTCTAGCGGCCTAGCAAATGTGCAGGGGGCGGCATTGCACAAGCATTTCACAAGGAATGCTTGTGCATTTATCGGATCATGTCCGCCAGACATATGATAAATCGGCCCCAGTAACTACACATATCATTTTACTATTGAGTAGAATTGGTTGTTGGGTCGGCTCTTCTTCCATGCGCAGCCTACTTCAAAAGGCATCCTTACTGCAACCATGAAACATGAAAATCTCGCCTGTTTGAGGGTTATTATTTTTTTGCACAGATCAGTTATTATTTTGAATGTAATTGCTTGTTTCATACAATACTTTATGTTAAATCCAATTGACAGAGTACATTGCCCATTTTCTTTATTGATTGACATAGAACATACAATTTTAAACAACTTTCCAATTTACTTCTATCATCAAATTTGTTATCCTTTGTTGAAAAGCAGAAAGTGCAGTAGTGTGAACGTCTGCAGCACCATATGGCAGCAGTTTTGCTACAATGTTATACATCTGCAAGAGCACTAGATGGCAGCACTATTTCTTGTAGTTCTCCAGACGTGCACGCTACCTATTTAGATATCTCTTCAACAGAAAATAACATGAGAACTAAGCAAATTTGATTATAGAAGTAAATTGGAAACTTTACTTAAAGGGACACTGAACCCAAATTTTTTCTTTCATGATTCAGATAGAGCATGCAATTTTAGGCAACTTTCTAATTTACTCCTATTATCATTTTTTCTTTGTTTTCTTGCTATCTTTATTTGAAAAAGAAGGCATCTAAGCTTTTTTTGAGGTTCAGAACTCTGGATAGCACTTTTTTATTGGTGGATGCATTTATCCACCAATCAGCAAGGACAACCCAGGTTGTTCACCAAAAATGGGCCGGCATCTAAACTTAGATTCTTGCATTTCAAATAAAGATACCAAGAGAATGAAGAAAATTTGATAATAGGAGTAAATTAGAAAGTTGCTTAAAATTGCATGCTTTATCTGAATCATGAAAGAAAAAATTTGGTTTCAGTGTCCCTTTAATTTGTATTCCCTATCTAAATCATGAAAGAAAAAAAATGGGTTTCATGTCCCTTTAAGCTTGTCCTGGTACATACATCTCTATTTCCCTCCTCAGTTTAACCAATTCTACAATGAAATATCACAAGATTATGGTGAAATCCCAAAATATAAAAGCAATGCAAAGTGAGAACTCAACAGGGATGATGATATTTTATTGATGGTAAAACATACAGTATAATATGAATGATAGCTGTTCACAGAGCATCTACACTGGTGAGCTGAAGAAAATTTGAGGAAAAATATCTTTCTTTTTAAATAGAAATGCTCATGTGACTATTTTCTAGTCATCTTCTTACAGTTATGCTGCATCAACTTAAAGTGATTAAGATATCGTAACAAAATTGTAGTAGACAATTTGATGCATTTTTTGTACATATTTACTTTCTAGAGAAGAAGTTCCCAACTGGAACCTGAGAATTGGAAGTACTCACATGAGGTCATTTATTTACGTCAGGTTTAGCTGTAAGGGAACCTTTTCTAAATGACTGCCAAGACATTTATTGAGGCATGTTGGCCCAAGCGTACAAGCTTTTACAGGCTGTGCCCATAGCTGTCTGCCTTTATTATACAACATTAGGAAATGCACATATAATTTAATAATGTAATTAGAAACTGCCCAGCCGCAGAACAAAATGTACATGCAGTTTCATAATATACCTCAATAAAAATGCAGCACATAGTTCACAGTAAATCTCCACAGGGTATCTATTTTTGTTGATCTTTTTCCATGTACACGTAAAAAATTCTGTAAGTAGTTCAAAAGTGCATAGCAAAACAACAAATCAGAAAATGAAGCAATAGACTGGTATCAAATTTTAAGAAAAGTAGCATATTGTTTTAGTCTCATGCATATAAAGTACTTCTATACTGTAAATAATAGTAATAATAATCAGCTAGATTACGAGTTTTGCATTATGAGTGAAAAAGCCTCATTACGCTTCTTTTTCACTACCGCTGGTATTACGAGTCTTGCAGGTATAGGTGTACCACACACTTTTTTGGCCGCAACGCAACGTAACTACCGCAACTTTCAAAAAGTCCTTTTTCAATTGGACTTCCATAGCGCTGGTATTATGAGTTTTTCCTGGGAGGCCAAAAAGTGGTACAGCATATACCGTCAAGATTCGTACCGCCGTCTAAAGTCAGTAATTATGGGTTTTACGTTACAAATCTGTAGCATAAAACTCATAACTAAAGTGTTACAAAGTACACTAACACCCATAAACTACCTATTAACCCCTAAACCGAGGCCCTCCCGCATCGCAAACACTAAAATAAAATGATTAACCCCTAATCTGCTGCTCCGGAAATCGCCACCACTATAATAAACATATTAACCCCTAAACCGCCGCACTCCCGCATCGCAAACACTAGTTAAATATTATTAACTCCTAATCTGCCGCCCAACGTCACTGCCACCACTATACTAAAGTTATTAACCCCTAAACCTAACCCTAAATCTAACCCTAACACCCCTAACTTTAATATAATTAAAATAAATCTAAATAAAAATTACTATTGTTAACTAAATAATTCCTATTTAAAATTAATCACTTACCTGTAAAATAAACCCTAAGCTAGCTACAATATAACTAATAATTACATTGTTGCTATCTTAGGTTTTATTTTTATTTCACAGGCAAGTTTGTATTTATTTTAACTAGGTAGACTAGTTAGTAAATAGTTATTAACTATTTACTAACTTCCTAGTTAAAATAAATACAAATTTACCTGTAAAATAAAACCTAACTTGTCTTACACTACAATTAAATCAATTACATTAATTAAATAAAATTAACTAAATTACAAAAAAAAAAATAAACACTAAATTACACAAAATAAAAAAGAAATTATCAAATATTTAAACTAATTACACCTAATCTAATAGCCCTATCAAAATAAAAAAGCCCCCACAAAATAAAAAAAAAACCCTAGCCTAAACTAAACTGCCAATAGCCCTTAAAAAGGCCTTTTGTGGGGCATTGCCCCAAAGAAATCAGCTCTTTTACCTGTAAAAAAAATATAAACAACTCCCCAACAGTAAAACTCACCACCCATACAACCAAACCCCCCAAATAAAATCCTATCTAAAAAACCTAAGCTCCCCATTGCCCTGAAAATGATGGGCATTGCCCTTAAAAGGGCATTTAGCTCTTTTCCACTGCCCAAACCCTAATCTAAAAATAAAACCCACCCAATAAACCCTTAAAAAACCTAACACTAACCCCCAAAGATCCACTTACAGTTTTTGAAGACCGGACATCCATCCTCATCAAGCCGAGAGAAGTCTTCATCCAAGCGGGCAGAAGTCCTCAACAAAGCCGGGAGAAGTCTTCATCCAAGCGGCAAGAAGTGGTCCTCCAGACGGGCAGAAGTCTTCATCCAGACGGCATCTTCTATCTTCATCCTTCTGACACGGAGCGGCTCCATCTTCAAGACATCTGGCCCGGGTATCCTCTTCTGTCGACGGCTACTCAAGAATGAAGGTTCCTTTAAGGGACGTCATCCAAGATGGCGTCCCTTGAATTCCGATTGGCTGATAGAATTCTATATATATATAAATAACAATAAATGATATATAAATATAAAACAAAATACAAAATAATACAGGCGGAAATTAGGTTTAGGGGTGATTGAGGCATATATTGTAGTAAGGAGATTGGAAGATGGGTTAGAGTCATAATGTCTGCAAGAGGTTAAAACAGTGGAAGGTATACAGGGGTGCACTGCATCGGGGCGGGGGGGGGGGGCTATTGTATGAACCCCTTTATACAAACAGGCTTGCTCAACTGAGAGGGAGAGTAAAAATTACCCCCTCCATATTGTCCTTTCACACCTATTTATGCACATCAGATTGCTTAAGGGACCATTCCGGTCAAAATTTAAATGCACTTATATGAATTACATCTGTGAATAGAAACCTATTTACAGTGCAATATAAATGTACTGGAAAAAATGCTTCTAGTCAAAGTTATAACTGTTTTAGTGTTAACATTTTTCGAGTCATTATCAGACGGTACAAGCATCTTAAGCTCTCTAAACAAGTGCTGTGTGTAAAATGCTGGTGCACAGTGCATACTTAAAGGGACAGTTTACTCAAAAAATGTCTCCCCTTAAATTTGTTCCCAAAGATCCACTTTGCCTGCTGGAATGTATTCAATTGTTTACAAGTATTTCCTTTACACTTAAATTGGCATTTGAAATAGTTGAATTGGCCTGTGGTATCCCCACCTATTCTGAAAGTTTTTGGCCTTAGGGCCAAGCTATAAATTAGCTGTGTAAATACAGCCAGCAGAAGAAATTACACTCCCAGTGGGGTATAGAAGAGATAAGGTTAATTTTACATTGTTCTCTCCAAGTATTGGTATTTGGTTTACGGACAGATATAAGATAAAGACATATGTATATGTACACAATGTGATGTAATGAGATCTGATTATACCTACAAGCTCAACCCTTTTTATTAGGTTGTGGCTTCAAAACACAAAAACAGCTATTTCATATACACAAATAAACCGTAAAAAGCTCATTCTCATACATTGTATACTCTGCAACTGGTATAAAACATAATTGGCAACACATTAAGGGAAAAACAATTTTATAGTATACTGTCCCTTTAAATACACTTTTGAAACAGCTATAGCTTTTACTAGAAGCATTTTTTGTAATACATGTATATTACAAAAATGTTTCTATTCAAAACTGAAATGCATCCATGTGAATTCCAATTTTGTCTGGAAGGTCCCTTTAAAGAGCTAGTGTAGTAAAAATCAAACTTTCATGAATCATATAGGACATGCAATTTTAAACAACTTTCCAATTTACTTTTTTTCTCTTTATTATTTCTTTATTTGAGTTTTCAAATATACAATTTTCAAAATCCAAATCCAAACTCAGTATTTCTGCACGTTATTATTTTTCCTCCTTTACATTGCACATTCTAGTCCACAATGATGTCATCATCAGTATGCAATGCTTTCTGGATTCACATTTAAAACATTGTTTTTCTAATGTTGTGTCAATTTACTTTTATCATCAAATTTGCTTTGTTCTCTTGGTATTATTTGTTGAATTGTTTGTTGTTTTTCACAGCTAGACATAGCTAGTTCATGTGTGTCATATAGATAACATTATGCTCACTCCTGTGGAGTTATTTATGAGTCAGCACTGATTGGCTAAAATGCAAGTCTGTCAAATGAACTGAGATGGGCAGTGACAGGCGGACTTGGAAATTAGACCTACCTTGGAACTGTTTGAAGACTGCACCATGCCCCTCCTCCATGCCCGGCACCAACCCCCTGGCCCTGCCTTCAACTTCCTACCTTGCCTAGGGTCACTTTTCTTTGGCAAATGACCCCCACACCCTCGTTAGGAACAGTCCTGGGGCCACTTTTCTGCTGCCACAGGCCCCCACAACCTTGGCAGCAGCTGCCTAGAAGAAATGCGCTACTCATGCACACAAGGCTCGCTCCATGACCTCGCTGACCAAGGATGGGGCCCTACGATGACGGCAACCCACTGGCCTGCTGGGAAAGGTCCAGGAATCCTGGTGGGCTTACATACAAAGTATTCACAGAGGTAAAAAGTATATTAATGTAACCGTGTTGGTTATGACAAACTAAGGGATGGGGAATATCTATCTTTTTAAACAATAATAAATTCTGGATTAGACTTTCCCTATAAAGCCCATGGAAGGCTTAGGTGTGCCCAAACAACACCATTAACTCCCCTGCCACTCATCTTGACTTTTCCCACAAAACAGCAGTAGTACAGTATCTTGCATATATATATACCAGTAACAAATTACTACTGTAGGGTTGCATAATCAACACATCAAGATTATGATTCATCTAGTGTATTTCAAGGTTACTTATGCATAAAATGGCGTATTCTCTGGAGAGGGTGTGTTTTTTTTTAACAAAACAAAAAAAAAAATCTAAACACTTGAAGGAAATTAGCAGTTAAATATCAGACATAATATTCTGCCGGTTTCCTTTTTATTCCCAGTTTAGGAAAGCCATAAAATTCCATTACTGTTACACGATAGTCTATTTATTTTTGTCCTCTAGGATAAACATGCAGAATACCGGCTAATTTAGAGACTTTTCTTGTTTACACTGACCGGTGTTTTGTTTAATTTTTTTATGATTATTCTGGAGAGTCTTCCTGTTCAATTGTAAGTATTGTACGTAAAGTGGCTGACAAAATCTTATTAATGAATTCAAGGATCAAAATATCAAGGCACAGGTTTTCCACAGGAAGATGTTATTTATATGAAGATTGAGGACTAGCAGTACAATGCAGGCTAAAGATGAGCTAACTTGCAAAAATAGCTTAGAGGAACAGAATCACACTTTATTATTTTTTTTTCATCATGCCCTCCAAATAGGTGTACAGCCCCTGCAATAACCAAACCTAATCCTAAAGACTAACCTTGACTGAATATGATATTACCATCATGGTAACATTTTCGGTTACAACTATCAGTGACAGATACCATTAATCGAATTTTAAAAAACCGGGCACTTTAGCATCAAAATTTACATTCGCTTTAAATAATCTTTTTGGACTACGATATCTGACCATTATTTAACTAATTAGTTTGATATGAAACCCAAACTTTTTCTTTCACGATTCAAATAGAACATGCAATTTTAATCAACTTTCTAATTTACTCCTATTATTCTTCTTGTTCTGGGTACATGTAAAGCACAGCTAATCACCCGTAAGGGTCTCAAGGTGGTGGTACTGCTCATTTTATCAACCTTGGAAGGATGAAAGGCTGAGTGGACCTTGCTGGGGATCGAACCTGCAACCCTTGGGTTACTACAGAGTGCACCCACAGTGCCTTAGCATGCTGAGCTATCTGTCCGGCAACTTTATTGACTTTGGTAACTTTATTTGAAAAAGCAGGAATGTAAACTTCGGAGACAGAACATTTTTGGTTCAGAATCTGGGGGTGCCACATAGTGCAAATCAGACTGTAACACAGAGAATATAGGAGAGCAGTATATATCCTACTCACGTGATGGCAGTATGTGGCGCCCTCTACCTTTTCCGTTATAGATCATCTTCCCCTGTGTCATGGCGTGACACCCCAGAGGAGCTGCCCTTAGCCCTGGACTCTGTCTTGAGACTTCATTACCAGGATTATATCTTTCTAATACAAACCTGGACTCTCCATATCATCCATATATGTGCACTTGCACTTGTGCACATGGTTTTATATGTGCCTGGTTACATAATATTTATGTATATGATTTTTTTGTACATCTGATATATCTGATATATTGGTATTTCTGTCCTAGGATACATAGGTTAATTTGATTGTGGATTTTGGAGTTGATTGTCCATGTTCTACTCCTTTAGTAATTGTACATCCATATATGAAATACTGCTGAGTGGCACTGGAGAAAATCTAGGAGTTCAGCTGAATTTCAACATTACAAATTTATCTTGAACTCCTACACTCTGCCCTTAATTTCAATACGCAACACTACTTCTCTACTCTTATCTCTAATATTTCTTCAAACCCAAAACGTTTGTTCTCCACTTTCAATACTCTTCTCTGCCTTCTCCGACATCCTAATACAACTTCTCTGTCAGCTGAAGACTTTGCCAACCACTTCAATAACAAAATCGACTCCATCAGAAATGAAATCAGCTCTCAACATAATTCCATTCTCTCACCCCCTAAAATGTTCTCAATCAACCACAACCCACATAACCTTAAACTTAGCTCATTCTACCCTGTTACTGAGGAAGAAGTTTAGGCACTTATACTGTGCTCTCACCTCACTACCTGTCCCCTTGACCCTATCCCCTCACAGCTACTCCCCTCCCTCTCTGCCACCCTTACCCCTATACTCACACACACACTTTCAACCTCTCCCTCAGCACCGGTATATTTCCCTCATCGCTGAAACATGCACTGGTCACACCTATCCTAAAAAAAAGCCTTCCCTTGATCCTACCTCCCCATCCAACTACCGCCCTATTTCCCTCCTCCCTCTTGCATCAAAGCTTCTCAAAAAACTAGCTTATGCACGCCTATCCCATTTCCTTACAATAAACTCCCTCCTTGACCCATTGCAATCTGGATTTCGTCCCCATCACTCCACAGAGACAGCAATTGTTAAGGTTACCAATGACCTACTTACAGCAAAATCAAAAGGCCACTTCTCTCTGCTTATCCTCCTTGATCTGTCCACAGCCTTTGACACTGTTGACCACCCTCTTTTGTTCCAAACCCTCTAATCCTTTGGCATATGTGACACAGCCCTCTCGTGGCTCTCTTCCTACCTGTCAAACCGTAGCCTTTACTGGGGCCTCCTCTGCCCCGTCACCACTTTCTGTCGGAGTACCGCAAGGCTCTGTCCTCGGTCCCCTTCTCTTCTCAATCTACACGTCATCACTAGGTTCCCTTATAGAGTCCCACGGTTTCCAATATCATTTGTATGCCGATGACACCCAAATCTACTTCTCTGCACCAGACCTTTCTCCTTCCTTGCTAACCCGTGTCACTAACTGTCTTTCTCACATCTCCAACTAGATGTCCTCACACTACCTCAAGCTAAATCTCTCCAAAACTGAGCTCCTTATTTTCCCCCCTTCTTCTAAACTCTCCACCCCCAATCTCTCTATAACTGTCGACAACTCCATCATTACCCCTACCCCGCATGCCCGATGTCTCGGGGTCACATTTGACTCAGATCTTTCTTTCACTCCTCACATTCAGTCATTGGCTAAAGCCTGCCGCTTCCACCTTAAAAACCTCTCTAAAATTAGTCACTTCCTTACACAAGACACAATTAAGATTTTAATCCACTCTCTTATTCTCTCCCTCCTCGATTACTGCAACTCTGTCCCCTCTGGTCTCCCCACCTGCTGCCTAGCTCCTTTACAATCCATAATGAATGCCTCTGCCAGACTCATCTTCCTTACATGTCGCTCTTCATCTGCTGCACCTCTCTGCCAATCCCTTCACTGGCTTCCTCTTGCCTCTAGGATCAAATACAAAATTCTCATTCTGACATACAAAGCCCTCAACTGCACTGCTCCCCCCTATATCTCAGACCTTGTCTCCAGATACCTCCCGTCCCCTTCGCTCTGCTCACGACCTCCTACTCTCCTCCTCTCTTGTCACCTCATCACACTCCTGTTTAAAGGACTTCTCCAGACTGGCTCCCATCTTGTGGAACACTCTGCCTTGCTCCACAAGACTCTCTTCTAGTTTTAAAAGCTTCAAGTGCTCCCTAAAGACTCTACTGTTCAGGGATGCATACAACCTACGCTAACCTTTCTTTATACCAGTTCCTCTCCTCCATTGCTATCCCCTGAACCCCCTTAGCATGTAAGCCTAAGAGTCCAGCTGTTTGTTGATCCCCTTCTTAAGAGCTGACTACAACAGTTCAACTCTTGGCAGGGCCCTCTACCCATTTGATCCCTATAATTGTTTTGTTGTACTCCGCCTTTTTTATAGTGCTGCGGAATCTGTTGGTGCTCTACAAATAACGATAATAATAATAATAATAATAATAATAATAATAATCTATCTGTATTGTGATCTTGATATATTTATTTACTAATTACTTGGAGCCTCTTATAGATACCTGTTTTGGCTCCAGTTGCCATCAGTGTATAGTTTGTTAAAAAATATACTTAGTGTGCCACTTGTAATCTGGCCCAATGTGCACTATGGGATCCATTTTACCTGCGGGAGTGTATAAAATTGTTTTCAGATTGATACTTTTGCTTTATTTTTCCATTTGAAATAGCTGAATTCCGCCTGTTAAAATGGGCACATATACTAAAAAGTTCAATACCGTAGTATTGGCTATAGAAGTGCTATGTAAAAAAGAGGTAGCAGAAATTAACCCCTAGTGTGAGTGGGGGAGAGAGTATTTGCCATTGATAGCCTAGCTGGGGAACCAGGTGGGCAGGTTTGCCATATTTTGCTGCAGCCTGAGAGGGATGATAATGTCTTGAACAGTGGTACTGCTTAGTCAATTTAAGGTGCAATGGTTTGTCCAGATTGGGGCATGATTTTTCTGGGATGATCAAGACAAGGAATGTGGTAGTGAGCATACTAGGGGATATGGGTGACCAGGCAGGCTTTCCAAATCTTCAATGTGAGAGTGAAGGATAGCTAAACACTGTTGAGCCAGCTCAAATTAATATGCCACATCATTCCAGTTAGCCCTGATGCTTGTGGTTGTTGATAATGCCATAATGTCACGGGAAAAGGAAATTCAGTCTAAAAAAGGACTCTGAGGATGGGAAGTGAGAAATCTACACTGAGGATAAAACAAAATCAAGGTCAGTTCAGGCCAAAGGTCAATACTGTGTAGGCTAAATGCAGTGGCAAATCAGGATCCAAAGGGGTAAACAATGTCTAGGCCAAAGATCAGAATCTTGCGGGCAACAACAGAACCAAATCAGAATCCAAAGGAAGTAACACACTGAGGAATACAGTCCTATACATGGGCAAACACAGGAAGTAGCTTATATAGTGTTGATTTACTGCCTGCATCTGACATGCAGGTGGTGCCAAAGAGCCAGCCAGCCAGAACAGTCAATAGAATAAGCAATTCTCTAACAGAGCCTGGGTCCTCCAGTGGCTCAGGAGGGAAAGCAATCAGAGACTGGAGGTCCCAAGACTGGAGGTCCCATGGGAGTGTCACTTAGGGCAAGATTACATATGTGGCGTCAGTCGCAAAAGCCAGCTTCTTCTATTTTTATTTGGATCTATCGATCACATATACGGTGCCGCATACAAGTTACACACTTATATTCTAACCATCGCCCTCAGTTTTTACTACCATAAACTAACATAGAACCGGCGTTGCGAGTCGATATCACTTATTCAGCGCAAGGACTTACTCGCTGAGAATGGAGAAATTTTACTCAATTTTCACCTCGCCACACATAGGCAGGCGCAGCAAGCCTTGCGCTGACTATGAAAGTAACGTAACTCCCTTGAAGCCTTAACAAACACCTAATGCATGCGCAATATCAACTTCTAAACCTCCATCCCCCCACAGCTTAATAACTAATAAAAGTATTAACTCCTACAACGCAAAATCCATAATTACACTATTAACCCCAAATCTGCCAACCCCCACAACGCAAAGTACCTAATTACACTATTAACCCCTAATTAACCAACCCCCACAATGTAAGGTACCTAATTAAACTATTAACCCCTGAACTGCCACCCCCACAACGCAAACTACCTATTAACACTATTAACCACTAAATTGCCACCCCCCACAACGCTAAGTATTAATCTAATTACTAAGACCCCTAACCTAACACCCCATAAATTAACCCCAATTACAATACAGTAACATCAAAAAAATACTATCTACATTAAAAATGAATTACAAATGACCAAAAATAAAAAAATAAAATACTTAATAAAAACCATAACATTATCCAAAATTTAAAAAAACTAAGATTATATAAAAATAAAAAAACCTAAGATTGCAAAAAATAAAAAAAATCTAAGATTACAGTAAAAAACAAACATTATACAACAAAAAAGTTATTCCTAATCTAATACACCCTTAAAAACCAAAAAGCCACCCCAATATAAAAACACCCCCTAATCTAACAATAAACTACCAATAGCCCTTAAAAGGGCCTTTTGTAGGGCATTGCCCTTAAGAAATTAGCTCTTTTACCAAAAAAAATACAAAGTACCCCTAACAGTACAACATCCTATTGGCTGATTTGAACAGCCAATTGGATGTAAGCAGCTCTCATTCTATTGGCTGGATTAAATTTTCAGCCAAAAGCAATGCAAGGTACCCCAATATAAAACGGTCACCTCGCATTCAATCTTCAGTGTGCGGTGGACGATCGCATAAATAGGACCCTCCGCATCGGATGACCGTGCTGCCTCAATTCCACGCAGCCTCAGCTCTGCACCACCGGGATAAAGATTGAAGATGGTCCCGTGCTGGATGAAGATAGAGCCACCTAGAAAAAGACCTTCGCCGCCGGACTTCAGTAATGGTGAGTACATATTTTGGGGTTAGTGTTATGTTTTTGTTTTGTTTTTTGGGGTGTTTTTTTTAATTTTAGATTAGGGCTTTTTTATTTTCATGGGCAGTAAAAGATCTGATTGCCCTTTTTAGTTAGGTCTTTTTTATTTTGGGGGTTTGGGTGGGGGGGGGGGGATTTGTTTTTTTTTTTTTTTGGTAAAAGAGCTGATTTCTTTAGGGCAATGCCCTATTGGTAGTTTATTGTTAGATTATTAGGTGTTTTATTTTGGGGTGACTTTTTTGTTTTTAAGGGCTATTAGATTAGGAATTTTTTTTTATTTTGGATAATGTAGTTTGTTATTTTCTGTAATCTTATCTTTTTTATTTTTATAATCTTATCTTTTTTATTTTTGTAATCTTATCTTTTTTATTTTAATTTAATCTTAGGTTTTTTTACTTTTATGTAATCTTATGTCTTTTTATTTTCATTTATTTTAGGATTTTTTATTTTGGATAATGTTTTTTTTGTATTTTTTGTATTATTTAATTAATTTTTAAGGTAGTTAATATTTTGTTATTTTATGTTAGTGTATTTTAATATGGGTTAAATAAGGGGGTGCTAGGATAGGGGGCTTAGTTATTAGATTAATACTTTGCAATGTGGAGGGTTGGCGGGTGAGGAGTTAATAGGTTAATTAGTTGTTTGCATTGTGGGGGGTTGGTGGTTTAGGGATTAATAGGTTAATTAGTTGTTTATGTTGTGGGGGGTTGGCAGTTTAGGGGTTAATAGTGCAATTAGGTACTTTGCATTGTTGGGGGTTGGCGGATTAGGGGTTAATAACTTTATTAGGTCATTTGCGATGTGGGGGTTTGGCGGATTAGGGGTTAATAGTGTAATTAGTTAGATTACGATGTGGAGGGTTGGCTGTTTAGAAGTTAATACTTTTATTAGTAGTTGCGATGTGGGGGGATGGCAGATATAGGGGTTTTGACGTGTCGTTTTTTTAATGTTTTTTTTAGACGGGTTAGATTTTTACATGGAATTTTTTCAAAACTTAGGCGCAGGCAGTTCATATACTGCCGAAAGTCACTGGTGATTCCAGAAATGTGTATTTACGAACATTTCTGAACCTTGCCAGTTTATCTGACTTACGGCATCATATGACCTGTCGGCGAGGTTTATGGGATTCACCCAATGTGCAAGGTGAATTTACGGGCGACATGGGTTTCAGCAGTTGTGCTGAAACTTACGCCGCATATGTAATCTCACCCATAGTGTTTAGGCAACACATTTGAGTGGGCTGACTACTTAAAGGGACAGTTTACTATAAAAAAAAAATTCCTTAATGTGTTTCCAATTATTTTTTTTTACCAGCTGTAGAGTATCAATGTGTGACATTTGCTTTTTTAAGGCTTATTTGTGTATATGAATTAGCTGGTTTTGTGTTTTGAAGCCACAACCTAATAAAATGGGTTAAGCTTCTAGGTATAATCAGATCACATTACTTTATCACATTGTGTATATATACTTCTTTATCTTATGTCTGTCCATAAACCAATCACCAATACTTGGAGAAAACAATGGAAAATTAACATTTTATTATCTTTTCTCTTCTATAACCCACTGAGAGTGTAATTTATTCTACTGGCTGTGTTAACACAGCTTGGCCTCGAGGCCAAATACTTTTAGAATAGGTGGGGATACCACAGGCTAAATAAACTAATTAAAATGTAAATATAAGGTTAATGGAAATACCTGTAAACAATTTAACCCTTTGAGTGCTAACGATGGCTCTGAGCCATCGCAGAGTTTCCCACTCTAGTTGCTAATGATGGCTCAGAGCCGTCGCTAGCACTCTCCCACCTTGAGGAAGAACTGGGGGCTTCCACCCGCTCCTACCCCAGCGATGGTGCCTGTATAGTGACAGGCATCGCCGGGGCTTCACAATTTGCGTGGTGACGTCACGCGCAATGAAGTTAGCAAAATGACAATGTTACGTATAGGAAAAGGGGGCATGCTGCTTAGAAGCCTGCATCTCAGGCATCTAAGCAGCTACAGACCCCCAAGACCCACCGTTGGAAAGATAATCGCCTAACCTTTCCAATGTAATTCTTGGGGATGTGAGGGAAAAAAAGTAAAAAAACTCAAAGGGTTAATACACTCCAGCAGGTAAAGTGGATAATTGGGAACAAATTAAAGGGGAGAACATTTTTGAGTAAACTGTCCCTTCAAGTTAACACTGATCTGTCTGTATGGTTCAGTATTCTGTAAGCTAATGTGGAGCTCTCAAGGAAATTACAAGAGCTTATTAAAAATTTTAGTGTCTCTAGTTCAATAACTTGGCTCTCACAGGTCATGACTGGATACAACAACCTCTTAAATGTACAAGAATTGTTTAAAAATTGCATTTGTTTTTATATTTTAGCACTCTTTTTATTTGCAAAATAAATGTTCTGTTATTTTCATAACCATGTGAGAGTTTTGAAATCACTTTTATAAAACTCTAGAATTATATTTGCTATCAAACTTTTATAGGGTCCAACACCTACTTTACCATATGTTTCAACATTCAGGAGAATATCCAGTACTGAGTCACAGAAACCAGTAGGTAGAGTCAGGGGAGGAGTTAATGAGTCAGAGAGAGTCAGAAGTGATACTGGAAGGGATGGAGTGGGTCAATAGAATTGCTTGGAGGTACCTGGTTTCTTTTTATCCCATTGGAACTTTTAGAAGACTGGGAGAGCTTCAGGAGGTCATACATCCAAAGCACTCCAGTCAACATCAAAATGTCTTTGTTTAAAAGACCTTTATTTTCTTTAGTTGGGTCCATACATTTACAGGAACAATGTTTTGAGCCTACAATAGGCTCTTAGTCATGTACTAGAGCTTCAGGAGGGGCAGTAAAGTTCTCAAACTGCTGGACGGGGGGGTTCTGCTTTATGAGACATATACTTACTAATTGAAATCCATTTTGTGACAAGTATTCATTGTATAATATATCTTCAAAAATGTACACAAAAGTAATATGCTACGATCATAAAGCACCAAAATAATTGTAGAGTAAAAGAAATTGCTTTTGAAGCATACAGGGAGTGCAGAATTATTAGGCAAGTTGTATTTTTGAGGATTAATTTTATTATTGAACAACAACCATGTTCTCAATGAACCCAAAAAACTCATTAATATCAAAGCTGAATAGTTTTGGAAGTAGTTTTTAGTTTGTTTTTAGTTATAGCTATTTTAGGGGGATATCTGTGTGTGCAGGTGACTATTACTGTGCATAATTATTAGGCAACTTAACAAAAAACAAATATATACCCATTTCAATTATTTATTTTTACCAGTGAAACCAATATAACATCTCAACATTCACAAATATACATTTCTGACATTCAAAAACAAAACAAAAACAAATCAGTGACCAATATAGCCACCTTTCTTTGCAAGGACACTCAAAAGCCTGCCATCCATGGATTCTGTCAGTGTTTTGATCTGTTCACCATCAACATTGCGTGCAGCAGCAACCACAGCCTCCCAGACACTGTTCAGAGAGGTGTACTGTTTTCCCTCCTTGTAAATCTCACATTTGATGATGGACCCCAGGTTCTCAATGGGGTTCAGATCAGGTGAACAAGGAGGCCATGTCATTAGATTTTCTTCTTTTATACCCTTTCTTGCCAGCCACGCTGTGGAGTACTTGGATGCGTGTGATGGAGCATTGTCCTGTATGAAAATCATGTTTTTCTTGAAGGATGCAGACTTCTTCCTGTACCACTGCTTGAAGAAGGTGTCTTCCAGAAACTGGCAGTAGGACTGGGAGTTAAGCTTGACTCCATCCTCATCCCGAAAAGGCCCCACAAGCTCATCTTTGATGATACCAGCCCAAACCAGTACTCCACCTCCACCTTGCTGGCATCTGAGTCGGACTGGAGCTCTCTGCCCTTTACCAATCCAGCCACGGGCCCATCCATCTGGCCCATCAAGACTCACTCTCATTTCATCAGTCCATAAAACCTTAGAAAAATCAGTCTTGAGATATTTCTTGGCCCAGTCTTGATGTTTCAGCTTGTGTGTCTTGTTCAGTGGTGGTCGTCTTTCAGCCTTTCTTACCTTGGCCATGTCTCTGAGTATTGCACACCTTGTGCTTTTGGGCACTCCAGTGATGTTGCAGCTCTGAAATATGGCCAAACTGGTGGCAAGTGGCATCTTGGCAGCTGCACGCTTGACTTTTCTCAGTTCATGGGCAGTTATTTTGCGCCTTGGTTTTTCCACACGCTTCTTGCGACCCTGTTGACTATTTTGAATGAAACGCTTGATTGTTCGATGATCACGCTTCAGAAGCTTTGCAATTTTAAGAGTGCTGCATCCCTCTGCAAGATATCTCACTATTTTTGACTTTTCTGAGCCTGTCAAGTCCTTCTTTTGACCCATTTTGCCAAAGGAAAGGAAGTTGCCTAATAATTATGCACACCTGATATAGGGTGTTGATGTCATTAGACCACACCCCTTCTCATTACAGAGATGCACATCACCTAATATGCTTAATTGGTAGTAGGCTTTCGAGCCTATACAGCTTGGAGTAAGACAACATGCATAAAGAGGATGATGTGGTCAAAATACTCATTTGCCTAATAATTCTGCACTCCCTGTATATTAGTAATGTATTTCTATGAGTTAGCATAGATGATCGTATTTCTAAAGAACTAAAGATATTAAAGCCAGGGATTAACTAAAATCCTACATGGTTTATGTCACAATAATATCACAATGACTGCCAATAGATTTACTCTTTAACATTCCTTTGATTTTAATCCTGTGTCTGAATGACATAGAAGCAGAAAGTATTGATAAGGACAGTTAGTTCTGTTTATTATCTGATCTGCTATATAACCATAAAGCCTACTTATTTTTTCTTCTTATTTAATACATATCTAGATAAGAATAGAATGGAATAGATAGAATAATTAATAATAATTAACTTTAGTCTGCACAGCCATAACCATATAGGTACACATGTTTGGGGGTGACCTGGAGGTGATGAACATGGCATAGGCAGGTTTAAAACAAACATATGTACTTAAATACTTGAGCAGCAGCATTGCAAGGGACCTCTGTCTTTTTGCTGCCCTAATCACTCACCAGGTGCACCGCAGGTGTGAGTTTTACTTCTGCACACCTTTAACAAGACATGTTGAAAGAAAACTGTCGGCTAGATTATGAGTCTTGCGTTAGCCTTAAAAAGCAGCGTTGAGGGGTCCCAACTCTGCTTTTTAACGCCTGCTGGTATTACGAGTCTGGCAGGTACAGGTGTACCGCTCACTTTTTTCCACGATTTTCGCATACCGCAAATCCCCTTACGTCAATTGCGTATCCTATCTTTTTAATGGGATCTGCCTAACGCCGGTATTACGATTGCAGGAAAAAACTGAGCGGTACAGCCTCTCCTGTCCAGACTCCTACCGCATTTAAAAGTCAGTAGTTAAGAGTTTTATGGGCTAACGCCGTAACATAAAACTCTTAACTAAAGTGCTAAAAGTACACTAACACCCATAAACTACCTATTAACCCCTAAACTGAGACATCTCAAACACTTAAATACATTTTTTAACCCCTAATCTGCTGACTGGACATCGCCGCCACTTTAATAAATATATTAACCCCTAAACCGCCGCACTCCCACCTCTCAAACACTAGTTAAATTTTATTAACCCCTAATCTGCCAGCCCTAACATCGCCTTCACCTACCTACATTTATTAACCCCTAATCTGCCGTCCCCAACGTCGCCGCTACTATATTAAATTTATTAACCCCTAAATCTAAATCTAACCCTAAGTGTAACACCCCCTAACTTAAATTTAATTTAAATACATCTAAATAAATATTCCTATCATTAACTAAATTATTCCTATTTAAAACTAAATACTTACCTATAAAATAAACCCTAAGCTAGCTACAATATAACTAATAGTTACATTGTAGCTAACTTAGGATTTATTTTTATTTTACAGGCAAGTTTTTACAGGCAAGCCCATCCGACGCGGATCATCCTCTTCCATCCGACGGCGACTGAAGAATGAAGGTTCCTTTAAGTGACGTCATCCAAGATGGCGTCCCTTCAATTCCGATTGGCTGATAGAATCCTATCAGCCAATCGGAATTAAGGTAGGAAAAATCCTATTGGCTGATACAATCAGCCAATAGAATTGAGCTTACATTCTATTGGCTGATTGGAACTGCCAAAAGAATGCAAGCTCAATCCTATTGGCTGATTGGATCAGCCAATAGGATTGAACTTCAATTCTATTGGCTGATTAAATCAGCCAATAGGATTTTCCTACCTTAATTCCGATTGGCTGATAGGATTCTATCAGCCAATCGGAATTGAAGGGACGCCATCTTGGATGACGTCACTTAAAGGAACCTTCATTCTTCAGTCGCCGTCGGATGGAAGAGGATGCTCCGCGTTGGATGTCTTCAAGATGGACCCGCTCCACTCCGGATGGAAGAAGATAGAAGATGCCGCCTGGATGAAGACTTCTGCCGGTCTGGATGTCCTCTTCTGGCCGGATCGGATGAAGACTTCTGCCCCTCTGGAGGTCCACTTGTTCCTGGCTGGGTGAAGACGGCTCAAGGTAGAGAGATCTTCAAGGGGGTAGTGTTAGTTTTTTTTAAGGGGGGATTGGGTGGGTTTTAAAGTAGGGTTGGGTGTGTGGGTGGTGGGTTTTAATGTTGTTGGGGGGGTATTGTATTTTTTTTTACAGGTAAAAGAGCTGATTACTTTGGGGCAATGCCCCACAAAATACCCTTTTAAGGGCTATTTGTAATTTAGTATAGGGTAGGAATTTTATTATTTTGGGGGGCTTTTTTATTTTATTAGGGAGATTAGATTAGGTGTAATTAGTTTAAAAAATGTGTAATTATTTTTTATTTTCTGTAATTTAGTGTAAAACCACCAAATTTCTACTGTAGCTCCATTTAAAGGGACATGATACACTAGATTTTTCTTTGCATAAATGTTTTGTAGATTATCCATTTATATAGCCTATACAGTTTTTTTTTTTTTTTAAAGAGAAGTATAGTTTTGCTTATTTTAAAATAGCTGATTTTAAGAATCCTAACCAAGCTCAAAGTTTTAGAAGTATACTGATGTATACCTACTCCAGCTTGCTCCTGTTTGTGTAAAGAGTCTTTTCATATGCAGAGGAAGGGGGAGGGGGAGGGTCTGCTCTTTTTGGTATACAACCACTTCAAGTGGATGTTCCAGCTAACAATTTCAAAAGAGCTAAACTGGGAGATTCTAAACGGTTTTATACTTGATTTTTATATCAGTATCTGTTCATATTATTCTTTATAATAGTGTCTATTACATGCAGTTATATAAAAATTGGTGTATACTGTCCCTTTAAGTGACTGTATCACAATTAGATCACCAGCATTTAGTGAAGGTAAGTAATATACATGATATTACATAACATCCTTTTATTGCTGTCTGCAATTACCAATCACTAAAGTGTTTCTGCTCCAACTGCAATAATACTGGTTCCAATAACATCTGAGTACTGGTTCCCATAATCAGGGCCATCTTTAATACTGACTGGACCCTGGGCAAAAATTTTCTTGGCCCCCCCCCCATGCAATTTCGCTCTCCACCATAACATCCCAAAAAACAACTAAATCAATTTATGTAATAATTTATTTTTATTATTATTAGCCCAGCAGTGGATCATCCACTGCTGGGCTAATCGTTTAAAAAAAATGAATAAATTGCAATATGTGAAACTGGACCCAAGCAGTACTAATAAGTAAATAAATATATAAACACTGTGGATTAATTTAATATGCTTCTGAATGTGATTCTGGTGTGAGGTAAGCTGGTTAAAGAGATTTAGGGCAGCCAACAGGAGCAAAGCAAGGTAAAGACTGAGGAGGAAGCATGGAGGTGCAGACAAATATAAGTTTACTGACTGGAACAGCAGAACTACTATGGGAAGCTGTAAAATCTGAAACAGAGAGAAAAAAAACCTATAAAAATAAACCTTACCTTAATGTGTGAAGTATCAGCATGACACTATACATCAGCCACAGCAGCACATGTCACATCTTTGCTAGGAACAAGTTTCCTCTCACCCTGCACTTAGATGATGTTGCATGGGGAAGGGGCATGTGTGCACTCACTTATTCTTCCCACTGACACCTTTCTACAAAGCACTGTTCCCCTAACAAACTTTAGTTAGTTGATCTTAGGGCCACAGCAGAAAGAGCAGGGCTAAGGGGACCAGCAGACTGGATGCTGTCTGTCCAAGGCTGCATGGATACAGTGTGAGACGAGTCACACAGCCTCAAGACTGAAGAGAGCAAAACAGATGCTCAAATCGTTACGTGCCTGCCGCTCCAGCTTTCTGCTGCATGCGCCTACAGTCAGCCCTACCCAAAAACAATCGCCACCACCAGAGCAGTTACCTCTTAACAATGGGATTGGCTGGATGCCGAGTTAGGGCTTAGCATTTAGTGCTGCACAGTGCACATCTAAAACAGCACATTGCACTAGCTTAGCATGTCACATGACACCAGCACGGTCTGTAACAGTTTCTCACAAATAAATATAAGCAGAGAACTTTTGACTGGGACAGTATGAGGACTGATTGTGTGTGCCCCCCCATGTCACATTACATCAGCAATCTGGCTTGAACCAAAAAAAAAACAACACATTTTTTTTTAAAAATAAAAATTTTAAGGACTCTTGGGCCCCTCAACAAAGACTGGGCCCTGGGAAGCTGCCCCTTTTGCCCTGTGTTAAAGGCGGCCCTGCCCATAACAACTGAGTTTCAGTGTTACTGTTTTGTACCTCTAACCACAAGCCATCCCAATGGAAATTAACACTATACATGACCCAGCCTATCACAAACCTTACTTGCACCCTAAATTCAACTGCAATAACCCTAATGGTAAACCAAGTTAGAGATTGCAGATTGGTAAAAGATAATTTACATTTTTGATTGCTCTTATTTCTGTTTATATATCTTTTCAGAAAAATTCAAACAAATAAGAAATAAAACAGCACCTAAAGGGAAACCAGTCCCAAAACAAAGTTAACACTAAGGGCTTAGATCACAAGTGGTGCGCTAACCGTTGCATGCAAGCAATATTGGGGGTTTTGTGGGTCGGAAATAGTGCACATATTACAAGTTGAAAGTAAACTCGATCATGAGAGCACAATTGCATTTTACGCTTGTCAGGTATGTACGACAGAAACCCTTGCGTAAAGGGTAGTATGTTAAAAAAAAATGTTGCATAAAACAACATAAATACATACAAAAATTACAGTTACACTCATATAAACACTATCTGATAAAATTATTCATAAAGGTAGTAAAAAATGTAATGAGTTCAAAAATGTATGGTATATGACAAGGTGTTTGACTGGAAAGGGCTATATTGTAAATATACATGAGTAAATATGAGTATGTATATATATGAGTATGTATATATGTGTGTACAGATGTATTTAAGTATTTGAGTTTTACTGTATATTTACTGTACATATTTAACATTCCAATGTTCTTCACTTACAAGATAATATATTTTTTACTATAAATACATATTTCTATATATCTATATATACCTAGACCATCTATATAGTCTGTACCTATGCCCGTATATATTTTCCTATAGTTTTAAAGAATATTAATACAAATTAATAGAATATTATACATACTGTAATATATATATATATATATATATATATATATATATATATATATATTTTTTTTTTTATTTTATTTATTCTATGGATTATTCAGATTTTTTTCCGTATGTATAATAATGTTTAATAATTTTTACTATTTTTTAAAATATTTAATATTTAATATTTCAAGAACATGCATTAAAGTTAGCAATTCTTCATGTGAGTTAACCCAACATTGTGTTAGACCTAAATTGCAAAACACAAATTGATTTAAGCATTTTTTACATTTTTATGTTCTTCACATAGAAAAAAATACATTTTTATTTTAAATATATATATATATATATATATATATATATATATATATATATATATATATATATATATATATATATATATATATATATATATATATATATATATATATATGTGATAATGTTAATGTAACATAGATATACAGGTATAGGCATATATATATATATATATATATATATATATATATATATATATATATATACATATATTTATTTACAATAAAAATTACATTGTTCTGTAAGTGAAGAACAGTTTACACAGCTAATCAACCACATCATCTAGGGAAGGATATACTGTAATAAATAACAATAAACTTGATAAAGCAGCAGGATTTGCAATAACAAGTTTAAAAATAAAAAAAACTAATTACCAAATGTTTCTCTGTTTTTAGTGTGTCCATGCAACAAATAGATGCCATTTCAAATCAGTAAAATCAGCAGGGTGGCGTACTCTCTAAAAAGGTCCTGGGGAGAACACTGCATCGCCTCATAACCAATCATATACAGTATTCAAATTAATAAAGCACCTGCAAGAAATTTTGTAGAATAACCCAAGTATTAAAAAAGAATTTTGTTTTTCTAGTTTTGGGCCACTGTTTCTAATTACTGTGTTTATTTGTTAACTAAAGTACATTTAAGAAACAGTCTAGTCAGAATTAAACTTTCATGATTCAGATAGGGCATGTCATTTTAAACAACGTACCAATTTACTTTTATCATCATATTTGCCTTGTTCTCCTGGTATTCTTAGTTCAAAGCTAAACCTATGTAGGCTCATATGCTAATTTCTAAGCCCTTGAAGGTTGCCTCTTATCTGAATGCATTTTGACCATTTTTCACAGCTAGAGGGGGTTAGTTTATGTGTGCCATATAGATAGCATCGTGTTCACGCCGGTGGAGTTACCTAGGAAACAGCACTGATTGGCTAAAATGCAAGTCTGTCAAAAGAACTGAGATAAGGAGACAGTCTGCAGAGGCTTAGATACAAGGTAATCACAGAGGTAAAAAGTTTGTTAATATAACAGTGTTGGTTGTGCAAAACAGTTTTATACCGGATTTTTTTTATCAGTATCTGTTCATATTATTCTTTATAATAGTGTCTATTACATGCAGTTGTATGAATATTGGTGTATACTGTCCCTTTAAGTGACTGTATCACAATTAGATTACCAGCATTTAGTGAAGGTAAGATATATACATTCTATTACACAACATCCTTATATTGTTTGAAAAAAACAGCAAATTCCCCATGAGATATAGCCAGTCAATAAAATCCAATAGCACCTTGTATCCACTTGTAAACACTTAGGCCTCGCTTCCATTGAGTCGTAATTCAGTTTGCATGCACTCGCAAACCGATAAATATGCTGTCGGAAGCAATATCGTTTATCGACTGTTTCCAATGGCGCGTTATACCTCGATATCGGCAGCCGGACTTCGGCTGCCGAAAAGATCTTCGCGTCCCATAGAAAGTAATAGAAGCCGTTAATCGATAAATTATACCAGGTTTCCAATGAAAGCGCTAACCGTTAATACATTGTCGGAGGCTGTCGATACATTGAGATATATTACCCCCAGCTCAACTAGGTGTAAAAGAGGAAAATTGTGCTTTTTGAGACCTATTTTCTATTGAAATTATAAAACTTGCAAATAATGCAAGTGTTTTAATGTAGAAATAAATTGTTATAAGTAATATTTATTGTTGTCTCATGTATAGAAATAGTTGAACTTATATTCTAATAGAAATATCAGTATATATTTAAATATAATAATATATGCAAGAACATATCTACAGAATGCAAACTAGACCTATGCCTAGGGCAGCAAGAAATATTACTTATATTTATGAAGTGTTAAATATAATTATATTAGAAAATAGTATTTGATTATTAAAAATATGGATAAGTGTTTTTTTATTTTTCTTGAGAGGCGATCACAGGTAAGAAGCACGGACGTTAAACGTAAATTCTATAGCGTAAGGTCGGGTTACCTTAGAAACTAATTGATTTTCAAGAAATCCGACGTCAGATGGAAGCGTTAACACAACGTTAACTTACAGCTACACGAAAAGAGCGACTGCGCGCAACACGCTAATCTTTTCAATGGAAACCTGGTACTAAAATGCAGCCGTAAATTACTTTTAGCTGTCGGCCGCTTCGGTAGCTTACGGCTCCATTTTTAACGACTCAATGGAAGCGAGGCCTCATTCGGCTATCCCCCTACCAATGAGGGAAATCCGCAGGCAACCCTTATGCATACAGTACACGATAAGGAAGTGATTCTTCAGCAGTGACCCAACAATAAATAATGACCAGAGTCACACATAGATAGCGTATAAAGAATATAGTGCACACACTGACCCCAAAAGCTAAAGTTCAGCATCCACTGTTGCGAAATAGGTGGTGCAAATCGATATGTTCACTCACCATTCTGCCGACCTGCTCCGTGGAACGTCAGCAAACTCCAACCCGGATTGTATATGTGCAAAGGTATAGGCGTATAGGCACTGCCGCCTGTTCACTTACAGATAGTAAGCCTCTGTTGCCTTTCCTATTCACTCGACCGGGTGCTGAGGCCTGACGTAAACGGAGGGGTGTGTGTGCGGTAATGCCGGTTCCTATTGGTTGGGCCACCTGCTCTTTAATCCAATGTTGCTGGTTGCGGTAAAGAACCAACCAGGTGAGGGTGCAACTGTGTGGTAGTCAAGGGCGGAGACTATAAGGTAGGAGACTGCAGGAGAGGATTCCTTGTAATCCAAAAAAGAATTGTAGAAAAAAGAGAGAGCGCAGACCTCCTCCAAGTAAAAAATCCAATGTTTATTCTTTCAAAAACAGGATAAAATCAGAGATATCCTGCAGCACAGGAAATAAGGACATAGGTAAGGGGTTTGACTAGTTTCGGCTTGTAGCCGTAATCATAAACCTTTATGATTACGGCCACAAGCCGAAACTAGTCAAACCCCTTACCTATGTCCTTATTTCCTGTGCTGCAGGATATCTCTGATTTTATCCTGTTTTTGAAAGAATAAACATTGGATTTTTTACTTGGAGGAGGTCTGCGCTCTCTCTTTTTTCTACAATCCTTATATTGTTGTCTGCAATGACCAATCACTAAAGTGTTTCTGCTCCAACTGCAATAATACTGGTTCCCATAACATCTGAGTTTCAGTGTTACTGTTTATACCCCTAACCACAATTCATCCCAACTGAAATTAATGCTATACATAACCCAGCCTATCACAATAAACCTTACTTGCAATCAAAATCCAAATGCAAAAACCCTAATGGTAAACCAAGTTAGGGATTGCAGTTTGGTAAAAGTCAATTTTGCTTAGTTCTCTTGGTATCATTTGTTTAAGAGTAATCCTATGTGAGGTCAGGAGCGTGCTTGTGTATTTAGCCATCTGGCAGCAGTGTTTGCAACAATATTTATCGCAAACTTATACACAATTGCAAACACTGATGCCATAGATTGCTAGACACATTTATGCTTCTAAAATCCTATCAGCCAACCTAGGTTGACTCTTCAACCAAGGATACAAAGAAAACAAAGCAAAATTGATTAAAGAAATAAAATTCAACGTTGTTTGAAATTGCACACTATCTTAATCATGAACATTTAATTTTGACTTTACTGTCCCTTTAATAAAAGAAGACACTTTTCCCCTATTAAGTTTGGATTCTGGCAGCATCAGTCACAGGCCACATGGAAAGAAGCACACAGTAGCTCACTTGAAATTCACAGGGAACTGCTTCTTAAAGATAAAAAAAACCTAAATTTACATAAATTCATTTCTTTCATGGGAGTCCACAAACCATTATTTCTTGGATTCAGCTCCTGGCCACTAGGAGGAGGCAAAGATTCCCAAAGCACTAAAAGCGCCTAATTCCTCCCACCTTTCTGGTATTCTAGTCTGAAAGGTAGCATACATTTTATTTTCTTTCATAAGGTGTTAAGAGTCCAGGAACCATTACTTCTGGGAACTAATACCCAAGCTGTGGAGTCCACGAGTAATTGGATGGGACAAAAACATTTTAAGGCAGCTACCTAATTGCCAGACACGGCTGCCTGAAGTACTTTCCTACCAAACACATAAAAGTGGTAGAATTTAGAGAAAGTATAGGCAATAATGTGATTTGGAAAAGACTATCCCACCTCCAAGTAAACCTTGGTAATCAAGATATTTAGCCAAACAGCTAGAGAAACAGAAGGAAGAAACAAATTAAAGGATTGCTAAAAACCTTTGTGATTTGAAAGTAGAATTCTAATTCTTTTGCAATATCTAAATTAAGCAAGAGACCATTAAATAATTATTTGAATTAGGACAAGGAGATGGGCTATAATCTCCTGATTGATGTTTCTAAAAAATGTGCCTCAAATCGGTCTGAGGACCCCTCTCAATGAAGAATCTGTACTATCTCAATTCTTCACCTCCCTCCTGTGGAGGCAAAGATAAGACTGGAATACAAAAGAGGTGGGAGGGATTAAATGTTCATTTCCAACATAATTGCTTTTATTTAGCTTCCTAAAGAAGGCAGATCTCTGCCATTTCTTATTGGGGGATTTTGAAATGCTACACACATTGGGCTCCATTTATCAAGCAGTGGATGCAGCTGTGGAGTTGCTTTGGTGTAGTCTCTCATGAGCGATCAAGCAGCCTATAGTTAAGAAGCAGCGATTAGACCACTGTTTCTCAACATCTCTACCAGCTACCAATTTAAAATTACCCTTCACTAGTCTGATTGAAAGCTGTGCAAGACCAGGTGGTTCAATGCTGCCCACTACCTGAGATCAATGGCAGACAGATTCCTTAAATGAGAACCTGTCCATCTGCACATTAATAAATGGAGACTGTTGTCTCTCTTTTTCTCTTTTTGTTCTAGTGCCCCTCTTGTGTCTGGTGTTTCTGGTGACAGTTTGGAGAGATTGTGAGAGGCTGCTGTATAAAGGAATTACCATTGATCTATTCTATCAGCCATCTAATATAATTAAGTATTTTAGTCTCCAACCACTGCACAGTCAGAGTAAACTTTATGTCCAAATATTGTAACACATTGCCTCAATTCCTTATGAGTTCTATCTCACATTGATGAGCTGAATATAGATATATAATCCTGAGAATGTTATAGCAAAACCTTCTTACCCATCCATAGTGTTCTTTGACTATATCAGTCTGTTCATGCTGGCAGAAACTATTCATGAAACATCCCCTATTGAACTGTCATTTCAGCATCCTCCTTGCTACCCGCTCACAGCGTGCCTGCTGATGTTGCCATCAGCTATGGATGGGTCGTCTGATACCAGCGCTTCTCCTGACCTTAGTCTCCGCTGTTTTACCAAGGCTGCTCCGGATCTACCAGCACCTCCTGCTCCACATTCAGGGTAAATATCATCTGATAGGCAAAAGGGGCAAAAAGGTATATAAAACAGTAGGCTACTTAGCTTTGATTAGCCAAAAGATGTATCCTTGTTCCACAGTAAATCCACAGTGCTTGTCCCAAAAGATAAACCGGCAAAATGCTTCTGACCCCCACAGGTCAGGAATACCATGAAATAGAAACAGACTGAGAAAGCGGGGCACGGTCACTATGCACATAAAAAACTGAGGGACAGATTACTGACCTACAACAGGATTTGAATCTTTTCATCACTCACCAAGAATACAAACGTTTGGATGATGTTCTAAGTGACACTATCATGGCAGTAAAAGGGGACATTGATACTCTTAAAATCAAGAAATGTGATAGAAATTAAATATACTATAGGAATAATAGTCTATTTGTAGTCCACTAATGTTAACAAGAGAAATAAGCCAAAACGTCAGAGAGGGGCTAAACATGTTTCTTTTTCAGATACTGATCTCTCAAGTACTGATGAGGAAGCAAAGTTGTCTACCATAATCCATCAGGCCCCAAAAGATCAATCAACCCTTCCCAGAGTCAGCTGTAAATACTACTAAAAATAGAGAGTATCTAGTTAACAGTGAGCAACAGGCAGTGTCACAGAGTTTGTCCCAAGACACTACAAGTAATTTGGACCAGGTGGTAGTGAGAAGGAAGATATACCAGCCAACCAGGCATCATATATAGGCCCAATAAATAGAGAAAATGATGAACAGCAGGTTTTTCCTCAAAAATAACCCAAAAAAGGAATAGGGGTAGAAGGAGAAAAAGGAGAGGTAAACGAACAAAAGACAAGCCGTTATGACCTGAGAACAGAAAGGCAGAAAAACAAGTACAAAATCTAGCAGTTTTTAATTTAACAGATTTGGACTGGTCCCAAGGGGAAACAGAGGTCTTAAAATTAGGATTGGGTTTTGTAACTGTTTTATAAGAAAGCTCACACTAAAAAAGTTTTTTTTGCCAAACAAGAGGCTCCTGGTATTGTTAAGGATCAGGAGTTGGTCACTCCCAATTTGGTTAATAGTACTGATATTGCTTTTGATGACGCCAACAATTACATAAGTCTCCTGGAAATGGAGATGGAAACCCACAAAAATAATTTTGGGGTGGTGAAAAGCAGTACACAGTTTAAACCAAGCTCTATCTTTTACCCTACCAAGTGTAGAGGAGGGATTTTGAAAACGTTCCACAGAAGAGTGGAGGCAAAACTAAATATTTTGAATGATCAATTATTGATCCAAAAACACAGAGTAATTTAACCTATACACAGAAGCAAGCACTTCAAGACTATGTGATAAGAGTGATAGCCTTCCTGTTGAACCACAATTATTTTTTATTTGATGGTAAGTGCTTTCTCCAAAGACGTGGGACAGCGATGGGGCGGAAATTCGCCCCATCATATGCGAATTTGTATATGGCATGGTGGGAGCTTTCCCATGTCTTTGGAGACAGTAATCTGTTTGTTGGCAATATCAGATTTTATCGAAGGTATATTGATGATTTGCTGTTCATATGGAATGGCACGACTCAGGAAGCTTAAAGCTTTGTCACCTATTTAAATACTAATGAGGTGGGTCTGGGGTTTACTTTGGTTATCCATTCCAGTGAAATAGCATATCTTGATCTGTCTTTAAAGGGAGAGGTTGAAGCTGGTATTATCACAAGTGAGATTTTCCATAAGCCTCTTCAGGCAAATACCCTATTACATGCAAAAAGTGCACACGACTAAGCCTGATGAAACATCCACAGGTTGGATGAGAAACGCATTGCTAGTATTTTATATTTTAATAAAGTAAGTTTTTATTACACTTACCACTTGCTGCCATACCTTATTACCATCTGTTGTCCACTTTCCTGGATTGCTGGGAGTTCCTGCATCACCGGTTATCAGTCTACTGGGTTACTGTTTGATCCCAGTTTGCCTCTAGTACACCAAGGGAGGTGCTCCACCAAATGTGAGTGCGAGTATTATCACTTATTCTCCAAATTGCCTATACAATACTAGGCAATATTGGTGTTGTGTTCTGTTTACACCATCTACAGATTGCTAAATAGCCATTGGAGGTCAGTCTGCTGGGTGACTGTGTATGACCCCAGTCTGCTTCATCCACACCACTAGGAGTGTATCACTGAATGTGAGTGTTTTCATTACACTGATATTCGTTACATTAGTCAAACAATATTGGGCCATGTGGGGCTTCTGTCTTCTTATGTTGTTCACAGATTTTTGATTCAGGATCTGGGTCTTGATCCTGATACAGATAGCTACCTTGACCTGATTCTTCCACCGTACATACTACTGTGATATCAACAAAATCACTTCCACTTGGGACTATTATTCTACCAATATCAGACTTGTTGAGACTAATATTGACCGAATTGTTTTGCCATTATTTCTGATTTTATTTGATTTTGATTGATTCCCACTAGGATTGGTTCACTATTGATTTATATATCACTTACACTCCTTTTTTGACATGTTATTAAGGATATTCTATTTTATCAACTGTTATTGTTACATATTGTGCCCAGTTTAGCTCTATCCAGAGTACATTTACTCTTATTAGAGTATTTAAAATGTATCTGGTTATCCAAGGGCACCCTCTATTATCTCCCTCTCCTTTCCCAAAAGGACCAAAGAAGAATATATTAGGCTTAGAATGAATTGTTCACGTGATGAAACATTTGTATTGGAAAGTCATCGCCTAAAAAGTAGGCTTATTGAAAGGGGGTATAAACCTTATGTGATAGATAGAGCTTACAAACAAGTAACATGAATGAACAGAGGGGACCTTCTGTCAAATGCTAGAGTTACTAGAAAAAACAATCAAGATAAAAGTAAGCTTACCTTCTTCACAACACATAGTAATCAATATGATAATGTGGTTAGCGGAATTTATCAATGTTACAAGCGGATGACGATCTACAAGATATTATTAAACATGGCTGTAGTTTTTTTTAAAAAAAGAAATCAAACTTTGGGGAATTTTTTATCATCATGGTAAATACAAATAAAGAAAGAATTGGCAGCTGGTTGGAGTGTAAAGGTCACTATAAATGTGGAACCTCCAGCTGCAAAGCCTGTGGCCATGCCTTGGTGACAAAGAATTTCCAATCAAAATTGACCCAAAAGGTCTATGATCTCAAAAACTGTACTAACTGTAAAAAAACTGTTATGAAATCTTTCTAATAAATTGTATGCAGTGTAATAAACAGTATGCGGGCATGACCACCAGGGAGGTAAGGGTCTGCATAAGGGAGCACCTCAATGATATTTCCACGTCTACTCCGTGTTCTGCATTGGCGGCACATTTTATAGAAATACATGATGGCCAGGTGTGTACATTCAAATGGCAAGTGATAGACTGTATAAAAAGTTTGGATTTTCACACTCCGAAGCAGAATACCTCTAGGTTTTAATACAGAGGCAGATATTATTAATGTGTGGTGCTAATGACAATAAGAGTTTTGTGCTTCTAAATAAGGTAGCTTTTATTCTTCCTCTTTCCTTTTTTGAGTTTGCTTACATATGGAATCGGATGGGTTTCAACAAGCATTGATATACATTGAATGACATTCATGTCTGTTTGGTGCCTTAGATTGGGGTACATTATATAATGCAACTTAACATTCCCTCTTTGAAATAATGAGGGTTTAACTCTATACCCGAGTAAATTTGATTAGCTGCATAATATACATAATATAGTACAACCTTCTAAGGTCACTAATAGGTAATTGTGGATACTTATAATTTGAATCATATAGGGTGTCAGTAATCTCTTGACATCTTTAAAGTGAAAGTAAATTTAACTATACTCGAATCATGCTATAGTTTAACTGACTATCAACCAGTTCAGACGCTAACTTTTAAAAAAAACAAACAAACTGTAAAGTATATTGAAATATTTTAATAATACCGATCTTATTATCCTGTATCTTCCTCTGCCCCCTCACTTTCTTCCGGCTTTATGCTTCTTACAGTGATCAGCGGTCCCACCCGTCGTATGCGTAAGGATGCTTGCTCATACTTGAGGACTAAATTTAGGCGCATGCGCAATATTACAATCTCCGCTGAGATACATACTAACAAAGAATCACTTGATTCATTGTTTTGTATTTCAACGGAGATCGCCCTAACAGTGTCTCGGCATTGCAGGATTTCCCAAAGACTACAACGAGCAAAAATTGTAATATAGTCCTATTTGTAATATAATGAACTATTGAACCAATAGACACAAAACCAAACTTAGTGGTAAACACAGTTGAACCAATAGACACAAAACCAAACTTAGTGGTAAACACAGTTTAAATAAATAAAGTTTTTTAAATCTTATATATAATTAATGTAATACATTATGAGATGAACAATTATTAAATTTAATTTCTATAAATAAATTCATTATAACATATTGGATTTGTTTTTCAAATAAAAATAATTACAATCGGTATTATTGTGAATATTTTAATAAAAGCTTACAGACTTAATTTGGTTATAATCGATTTTTATTTATTATACAATATGGTAGAATTGTTAGCAAACTCATCGATTAATCTATTGAAAATATAAAGTTGGTTTGAATAATGCTGTCCAAAATATTACATAATACGATATATATATTTGTATTTAGTATGTTTGCTAACATTATAATATAATAGGTTTTTGTTTTCTAAATAATAGATGTTGTTTGCATAAAGATAAATAAAAATATTTATAGGCTCTATAGAATGAATGATTAATAATTGATTGAGCATATACAAATAAAATTTGATTTAAGATTAAGAGTATTATACTATGATATAACATTCTATTTAATGCATAATAGCTATATTTTAATATTTCTATTATGCCGTTCGAAAGATATACTTACTTTTCCCAAAAAATGGATTCTGATAAATAGGTAGGATCGCTAGCTCCGTGTAACTGATCTGACGATAGTAGGGGATTCCCTTTGGTAATGCGCATGCGGCTTGCATGAATGCGCTTTGAGAGACAGACATAGTTCCGAGTTAGCCGCATGCGCATTTCAAGCCGTGGGCATTTTTCGTTGTGCTATAGACATCAATGGGGGAACCAATCGGTTAGATATGGATACATTTGTCCCCGTTACTGACTTTTTTTTTTAACACAGGTTAAGAAACGCAGAGACACTTGGGCAAAAGAAATATGAAAAAAAGGTATTTTTAAACGATTAGAAGAAAATGATGAATTAAACTTAACTTTATATTTTATATATTTTTCATTTCAAAATAACACTGAGTTTACTTTCATTTTAATGGATAGCAAATGAAAAATTGGTATGCAATCGCAATAGAAAGGGTTTGCTTTAATAAGTAAACGTGGCAAATAATCAAAATAATTCACATTCAAATATGGAGATAAATGGTTTTATTGCTTTAGTTACCTTTTGTCTATGCTTAGTGAATGCTATGCAATAGGAAAAATGAGAATTTCGACTACCCTTATGATGTAATTAGTGAGGAGCATAACGTAAAAACGCCAAAACAAAAATAAAAACGTATACCAATCAGGGGCAGGTTATGCCTTTATTAAGATGCAGGAGTGCACTAAAGGATTAGGCTTCTGAGGACGGCGTAAGCCGAAACATGTCAAGCTTTTTCTACTTGCAAGTATATTTTTATTCATTTTATTCCTGTTTCAGTAAATATATATATTTTTTTATGAGCATAGTGACCGTGCCCAGCTTTCTCAGTTTGTTTCTATGTTTTATATAATTAACCTGCGCTGTCACTGTGTCTATCTTTTATTTGCTAAAAGTAACCTTTTACACAGGGCCGTCTTTAACACTGGGCAAAAGGGGCAGCTGCCCAGGGCCCAGTTTCTGTTGAGGGGCCCAAGAGTCCAAAAAAAAACCAAAAAAACATTTTTTTTTTTTTTATGGTTCATACTATGTGACATGGGGAACACACATATTCAGTCCTAATACTGTCACAGTCAAAAGTACTCTGTTTATATATTTATTTATTTTTTTAAACTGTGCCAGACCGTGCCGGTTTCATGTGACATGCCAAGCTATTGCCATGTGCTGTTTTGGATGTGCACTGTGCAGCACTGAATGCAAAGCCCTAACTTGGCATCCAGCCATTCCCACTGCATCAGAAAAGGTCCTACTGGGGTTACCACTGTTACCAGGTCACTGCTCTGGTGGTGGGGATTTTTTCTGGGTAGGGCTGACTGTAGGCACATGCAGCAGAAAGCTGCAGTGGCAAGGACGTGTGGATTTAAGCATCTGTGCAGCTGCATACACTGCTCTCTTCAGTCTTGAGGCTGTGTGACTCATCTCACACTGTATCCATGCAGCCTTGGACAGACAGCATCCAGTCTGCTGATCCCCTTAGCCCTTAGTGGATGATCCACTGCTGGGCTAATAATTAAAAAAAAATCGATTTAGTGTTTTTTTGGGATGTTGGGGTGGAGAGCGAAATTGCATGGGGGGGCCCAAGAAATTTTTTGCCCAGGGTCCAGTCAATATTAAAGACGGCCTTGCTTTTACATTAACATTTTTAATTTAAAAACTGAGACAGCAACAAGCAAGAGGTGAAGCCTGGGTGCAGGAGCAGTTCTAGTCTATAAAATATAGTGGTTCAAAAAACACCAAACTAAATATCACGAGTGCAGGAGAGATGGTCCTGACATCAATTGTATACAAACTAATCTTTCCTCCTTTACCTCTCTCCTGACTCTGTGCACTGAACATATAAAAAAAAGTCAGTACCTTCCAAATTCAAGTTAGCTGTCACTTTTTAGGTTTGGGTGTCACGTAATGTCCCTAGAACCCTCAGATGCTGACTGGGCTGGGCTGGGCTGGAGTCTTGGTGTTCTTGGGCATTTTTTAGACCTAGAAGGTGTTTAAGCATTCTGGAGTTTCAGTAATCAGTACCATATTTAAGGTATCAAACAGAATCCTAGCTAAAACAGCATCTCTTTGTAGACATTTATAGATCCTAAGGTGCAGCATGTGATGTGTAGTTTGGGCCAAGTCTCTAGCATTCAATGACCCTCTTAGTTCACATTCATGCTTTAATAACCACTCCACACAACAAAATTGGGGTTGATAAGGCTGCAGCCACCTTTATTAACATCATTTAAATAACAAGAACCAAACAAATAATTTAATAAAGAAACACACACTATAAACAAAGTGCTTGACAACCTTCCCCCAGGTGCCAGGTAGTTAAAGCCAGACACCCCAACCAATACAAGATCTCTCCCTAGGGTGACAGGGCAAGTACCCAGGCTACAACAATTGCAATAGGAAAAAGGCATAGAGGTCTGGAGCTTCTTCTTGCACATTCTGATCCAGAAAAATATGACAGCGTCCAAGTCTCCCCCCCCCCCTCCCCATATAAAGCCTTCTTCTCTCTCCTACTCTAAACTTACTCATTACCCTTAAAATGATAGGAAAGTAAAAATGAAATGTGCATGATTCAGATAGAGCATGTCCTTTAAATACACTTCTTACTTAAATTATATTATCAAATATGCTATGTTCTCTTGGTATCCCTTGTTGAAAAATAATATGCACATATCCTACACTAGTAGGATCTAGCTGCAGATTGGTTCCTTCCTAAACACATTTGTCTCTTGTGATTGGCTAACTAGAACTGTGTTCAGCTAGCTGCCAGCAGTGCAATGGATGACAAGAGAATGAAGCAAATTTGATAACAGAAGTAAATTGGAAAGTTGTTTGAAATTGTATGTTCTATCTGAATCATTAAAGAAACATATAACTGCATGTAATAGACACTACTAAAAAGAAGAATATATACAGATGCTGATCTAAAAATCCAGTATAAAACCTTTTAAAAACTTATTTAGAAGCTCCCTGTTTAGCATTGTTGATAAGGTTGGTCTGGGACACCCACTGAAAGGGGCTGGGTAAACAAAAAGAGCAGACAGTCCCCACCTCCCCCTTCCCTGCATATGAAAAGACAGATAACATAAACAGGAGCCTGCAGTAGTCTGTAAACGCGAGTATACATCTGACACTGTGGGGCGTGTGAGGAGTCTGAAAATCAGCACAATGTTCTTAAAAAGAAGCAAAACTATTTTTTTATATAAAAACCTACCAGATGGGCTATATAAATGGATCATCTACAAAACATTTATGCAAAGAAAAATCTAGTATAAAATGTACCTTTAATTTTTTGCATGTGCACAAGGGGATGAAAAATCCCTTCTTATTGTCAAACAGGGTTGTCTTTTTGGTGGTGGGCAGTCTTGGAAACTCTTTTTGCATAAATTAAAATGTTTAACACACAATCATACAAAACCACATAATTTTCCTAAATATAAAAAACACAACTACTTGTTCAACTATATCCCTTTAATTTTACAGTCATTTATTATAACTTCCATACACTTTTAAATCAAAACTTAAATAAAATTGACTAGGTCAGTAATTTAATCCATAACTGTATATTTTGTCCTGCATTATATTTGGTAGAGAGTTAGTAACATTTCTTTCTTTACTTTTTTTAATTGAATCAAAATATGTTTTAAAACAAAGGAAATTACATCATACCTGTACATCAGTATTCAACTGGTTTCATTTTATATCAACTAAATAGTAGGATATTTTTCTAGTGATTACAGGAAGGAAATTACTAAAGTGGTAAAAGTGTCTATTACTTTAAACTGTTGATTATAATGGGAAAAAACATTAGAAATGGATATATTTGCCCTGGAAATGGTCTCCATAAATTACAAGCCAAGGTGGGAGTGAAAATAATCACTCTGAGCTTTTTTAGTACTGTATGGAGGGTACAGATTTATATCTGGCTAAAAGACAGTGGCCAAATCATACGTTTGAGTGGGAAATGAGAATCATTTACTTGTTTGCTCCTAAAATAGTGTGTAGGCAGGAAAGGGTGGAGGAAGAACAGTTTGATACGTTTTCCTGAGTAGCAACAAAGGAGTATAGCTGATGGGGCATTGACCCTTTGAAAAAAGGAACTGACAGAGATTACAATTCTATTACTTAACATTTTATACTGAATTGCGTGACTGCTTTTAGAATTCCATTGTGTTGACTTATTATAATCAGATTTGCAGCAGTTCACCATGATTTTTTTTTAAGGGACACTAAAGTCAAAATTAAATTTTCATAATTTAGATAGAGAATGCCATTTTAAGACACTTTTCAATTTACTTTCATTATCAAACTATATGTGATGTCTATGGGGACATTGTGGTTTTTTTTAGCCCCCACCCCTCTTTAGCAGTTATCATACGTTTTATATCATGTAACAGCCCACTTTAAATACCATATTACTCAAGCAGGCCCATTTATCAAAGGGCTTGCGGACCTGATCCGACACTGCGGATCAGGTCCGCAAGACCTCGCTAAATGCGGAGAGCAATACGCTCTCCGCATTTAACATTGCACCAGCAGCTCACAAGAGCTGCTGGTGCAACGCCGCCCCCTGCTGACTTGCGGCCAATCGGCCGCCAGCAGGGAGCTGTCAATCAACCCGATCGTATTCGATCGGGTTGATGTCTGGCGATTCCTGTCCGCCTGTTCAGAGCAGGCGGACAGGGTTATGGAGCAGCGGTCTTTAGACCGCTGCTTCATAAGTTGTGTTTCTGGCGAGTCTGAAGACTCGCCAGAAACACGGCCCTTCAAGCTCCATACGGAGCTTGATAAATGGGCCTGTAAGTGTTACTGGTGTTGATAGCCAGCTATCCTCCACAAACTGGACAATCTGTTGGTGACAATGGTAGGTAGTGTCAAACAATATCCCCCCAAAAGCTCTACCTTAGCCCCCACTCTTGACCCCACATGTATATTTTTCACAACTGAGAAGTAATTTTACCCCTTGGCTTCCAGTAACATACAAATAAATAATTGTACCTCTTTAGCTGCCAGTAACACAGAAATTATTTGACCCCTTTAAATGAGCGTCACTTATTTCCACTCCATATTTCTAATATTTTGAGGCATAGAAGGGCCTTTTACATTTAGCTAACAAACAGGGACTTTAAAAAATGTTATATTTAAGTGTCAAGTATTTTTGTGAATGTCTGATTGAATACTGGACGCCTGTCAACCCTAGGTGCTGAGGTAGGTGTTCTAAGCCCCTGTCTCCATCCTTTAGGCCACTTCAATAAGTGTGGCATCGTGGCAGAAAGACTGTGTCATTAGTATTAACATTTGCCATAAAAACGGCTACAGTGCACTTCTAAACAGTGAGCTAAGTTCAAAGAGTTTAAGGAGGTAAAAATATTTAAACCTGAAGTCAGGTATCATTTGTTTCATATTACCCAAGCTGTGCACGTGTTTAGAGGTTTAAAACATGCTAGTATTTGCTGTCAGATAAATTAATAAATAAACAAAAAAGACTTGAACCTGGAAAACTGGCAATAATCAAGTATCCTATCAACTGGGGTTGTGACAAAAATCAGCCAGGAAATTAGAGACAAATGACCTTAAAAAGGCAGCAAAGTCAAAATTAAACTTTCACAATTTAAATAGAGAATGCAAATTTAAACACCTTTCCAATTTATTTCTTTTATCAAATATCAAAAATATCTTTGTCCTCGTAATATCCTTTTGTGGAAGAGCATAGTTAGGTGGGCTCAAGAGCAGCAATGCACTACTGGGAGCAAGAAAATGGGATATGAAGGAATCTCCAAGGAAATATGAAATTATACAAATATACAAAGGGCCTATATTTGCAAATCCATGTTAAAAAAAATGTTATCCTATAAGATAGGGGGCGACCTAGAGTATATAAGTGTATCTATATAGTGAAATATTTATACAAAATGGAAAATACAAACTATCAAATCAGTAAATAATATAAAATAGATAATATAAATTAAAACAAATAGTGCAACAAAAAAAAAAAAATGGATAAAAACAATTAAAAAAAAAGTGATAAGACCAATTCAAAAAAAGTCTCTGAGGAGTAGATAGAAGGTGTCAAGGCAGCAATCTGTAGAGAATCAGGCCAGGATCCTAAGAGGATGATCTATAAAACATAAGAGAGACAGATGTGCCACATGGCCCAATATTGTTTGTACAGCAGAGTGGATGTGATTTAATGATGCCAATGCAAACTCACAATTTTGGAAGCACTCCAGTTAGTGCAACAGAAGCAGTCTGGGATCAATCACAGTCACCCAGCAGACCGACCTCTTGGATAGAGTGGTATATTTCTATGATAAAAAAGATAAGCAGACACAGAGGTGCCTATATGGCCTAGTACAGTTTGGAACCAGATGATGATGTTGTATATATTTGAAAATATACTCACATTTAGAAAAGCATCTCCATTGATGCTAATCAGGCAGGAAGGGATCAATACAGTCACCCAACAGACTATGGCAAGGTTCTCACAGGAGGCAATCAGCAAAAATCCAGGGGACCAGATTAGGTCCAAATAATACACAATAGCAAGTGTTTGTAAAAAATAGTAATACTTTACTTTGTAAAACAATAAAATCAAACGACGCGTTTCTCAGTCACAGACTGTTGATGCCTGAGGAAACAGTCTGTGACTGAGAAACGCGTCGCTTGTTTTTATTGTTTTACAAAGTAAAGTATTACTATTTTTTACAAACACTTGCTATTGTGTATTATTTGGACCTACTCTGGTTCCCTGGATTTTTGCTGATTGCCTCCTGTGAGAACCTTGCCATAGTCTGTTGGGTGACTGTATTGATCCCTTCCTGCCTGATTAGCATCAATGGAGATGCTTTTCTAAATGTGAGTACATTTTCAAATATATACAACATCATCATCTGGTTCCAAACTGTACTAGGCCATATAGGCACCTCTGTGTCTGCTTATCTTTTTTATCATAGAAATATACCACTCTATCCAAGAGGTCGGTCTACTGGGTGACTGTGATTGATCCCAGACTGCTTCTGTTGCACTAACTGGAGTGCTTCCAAAATTGTGAGTTTGCATTGGCATCATTAAATCACATCCACTCTGCTGAACAAACAATATTGGGCCATGTGGCGCATCTGTCTCTCTTATGTTAAAAAAAATGTTGGCAGTGTGCACCCATTTTCATATAACTGCATGTAATCTAAACTACTATAAAGAAGAATATGCACAGATACTGATCTAAAAATCCAGTATAAAACCTTTTAAAAACTTACTTAGACACTCTCAGTTTAGCACTGTTGATGATGTTATGCTGGGACACCCAGTAAAAGGGGCTGGGAGAGCAGAAATAGCAGACCCCCCTCCCCTCTCCTGCATTTGAAAATACAGATTACACAAACAATAGCAGCAAGAATCTGTAGACCTGTGTCTACATCTGATACTTTGGGGCTTGGTTAGGAGTCTGAAAACCAGCACAATGTTATTAAAAAATAAGCAGAACTATTCATTGTTACAAAAAACACTCCCAGATGGGCTATATAAATGGATCATCTACAAAACATTTATGCAAAGAAAAATCAAGTGTATAGTGTCCCTTTAAATGTTTAAATGTACAATGTACTTAAAACAGCCATCAATATGAAACTGCAGCATCTAAACATGCTGAATATCTTTTTTTCATGGAATAATGTACAGGTAGCCTTCAGTTTACGCCGGGGTTAGGTTCCAGAAGGAATGGTTGTAAATCGAAACTGTTGTAAATTGAAACCCAGTTTATAATGTAAGTCAATGGGAAGTGAGGGAGTTAGGTTCCAGGCCCCTCTCAAAATTGTCATAAGTAACACCTAATACATTATTTTTAAAGCTTTGAAATGAAGACTTCAAATGCTAAACAGCATTATAAACCGAATAAAATAATCGCACAACACAGAGGATATAATTAAACTAAGTTAAATGAACAATAACATTTGCTAAACAGCATTATAAACCTAATAAAATAATCACACAACACAGACTTTACTTGCATTTTTCTTCAAACAGTTCTTTCTATGCATTAAAATCTGGACTGATTTATAGACAGGAAGATCTTTTTCCTTTGAAATCTGCTCTATAGCTCAGGTCTAGTTAAACTGATTAATTTCAGCTTGCTTGGCTTGCATATCTTTGCTGCAACACAAGCGGACAGCTCCACCTACTGGCTATTTTAATCAATGCAATGCTTCTCAATGCTTTTCAATAGCAGTCACATGACTGAAAAAAAAAGTTGTTATTCTGAAACGGTGTAAATTGAACCGTTGTAAACCGAGGGCTACCTGTATAGTAAATATAACTGTATCAATTGTATACTTATTACAAATGTTGATTGGCTGATATGGACCTCCTACTACTGCTCATCGTCTGATTGGGACTTCATATTAATGTTCATTGAGGATTAACAGGAAGTTTTTCAATGAGTATGGGTAGGAAGTGCACAACTTATACTGGTGTTTATTTAAATCATTTTTATTTCAGATTTATTTGAGTGATAAAGGGCTAGATTAGAAGTGGAGTGCTAATTTATTGCACACCTGTAAATGGTCAAATTTGCCCATTTAAGGGCACTCAATAAATAACCAGCCTTTACAAGTGGCTGGCTAAAGCTACCGCGAGCTCGCTGTAGCAATTAGCACTCAGATCAGATTTTCAAAATGTGCCCCAAATGCCCGCTAAATTAAGTATAGTGTTGGTTTTTAAAATAAAAAAAATTAGCATTTTTATTTGTTTTAAATAAATAACTGCATGAAGCAGTTTTTAGTGGTTAAAAGTGGCTGGTGTGGGGTGCTGTTGCGAAGCTTCTTTAAGACAAATTATTACCATTAAGTAACACTGCAGCAATATTTGTCAGTGCCCTTAGGCAACACACTTCTGCTTATTGTTCACAACACACAGCTGCCTAGGGATTATAGGGAGAAGAAAAATCTGAAAAAAAATTCAATTTATTTTTAAGCTTCAGTGGAAACTGTGATTCTAGCTAAGGAATGTGATGTTTCATTACAATTGATTTGGATTTCAATCAGGCAAATGGATTTTTAAGGAGTAGAATTTATTTCTTGTGGAAATCGCTTTGTGAGTAAAATATCCTTTATAAACTTGTAGCCTTCTGTCTCTGGCAAAAATCTTTGGAGTTGTATTAAATGGATGCTCCTCTCTTGAATAAACGGATTTGTTTTTTCATGCTGTGGAGTCATGTCCCTGATCACCATCACAGCTGTGGCAGTCGTCCTTATCAACCCCAGTGAACTATAAACCTTCAGAAATCAGTTGTGCACAAACCTGCTTTTCCTTTTATTCCCAGTATTAAATTAAAAGGTTTTGCTAAAATATGTCACATTTTTTAATGTGGAAAGAAAAATTCTGTATATTTGTATGCTTTGTAGAGCATTTTTTTAAGTTTATCACCCTTTCAGAGAAACCTAGGCCTTTAGCTAATTTATTGTCTCCTCTACTACTAATCCATTATCAAGGGATATGATTTACTTTACAGATCTGTCTAAAGGAGGGAGGAAGTGAAAGGCTGACAGCTCTGGCCTCTTAAAGCCATGGCTGCTGTTTGCTGCTTGTAGAAGTTTGTAAAAAAGCACAGCCATGCAGTGGGCAGCCAGCAGCCAAATTAGAGCAAGGACTGCTGCTACCCTGCATTGCACAATCCAGTAGCCCTCTACATGGGAACTGCATAATTGAAACCTAGCCCACACAGGACATGCAGTGCAGAGCAGAGAAAGGCACTAAATAGTTACATCTCCTGCTGCTGATGCTGCAGACATTGCCTTCAAAACAAAATTTTCTGTAATACAATTTTAAGTCGAAAGGCAGTTGCAGCACTATATTTCTGCTACTCAGATTTCCCTCTCCTATTAGTTCCAGCCCACAGCACAGATTGTCAGTGCTTCTCTTACTCTAACACCATCAACCCCCCCCCCACACACACACACACACACACAAGAGGCAGAAATGAGAGCTGCCTCACTTGGGGCTTTTTCTTGATTGGCTTAATGATGAAAAGTGACTCCTGACCTTACAGACAGTGGGTGGGGCTCCATACAACACCTTCTAAGTTGTTGCACAATTAAGGGAGGCTGAGATGGTCGCTGCCTAAGGTCAGAAAACCTTGGGATACTTTTTGTGATACTTTTTTTTATGTTTATTTTACATTAACATTATTTTCTTTTTTATCTTTTCATGACAGGCAAGGCACTGCCTCCCCTGACTGCAAATCCCTGCTGAAGACCAGTGTTCCCTCTAAGGCCACATTTTGTGAGCGGCCCAGCAGTAAATCTGCTAATAAGGGAACCATTCCTTGCAGTTTGCATTGTGTGGTGTTTGCTAACGGCAGGGTGTGTTTCCCAAATTAACTGTTTCTCTTCTGGGCTGCTCCCAAAATGTGGCCTTAGAGGGAACAATACTGAAGACCTAGTGTAAAGTGTAAATGTTAAAAAAAAAAATCAACAAACACATCACAAGCACATAATAATACTGTTTCTGATTAAAAATAAATATTAATAAAACATTTTGTATAAGGGTTAAAAGGGATATAATATATGGCAATGTATTTGACTGAAAAGAGCTATAAAGTAATCTGGCCATAATGTTTAAATGCTGCTATTTATGGATACTGTGATATATTTTTTTTTCTGCAGTCTCACTTTAAGCTGTTGCATGAATATGTAATTCCCTTAGGAAAGGTAATTTTTGTAAATAACTTAATGTTGCAATATCAAGTTGCAGATTTTTTTAAAAATAGTCTCATACACTAATACCCATGACTCCCCCAAAGCAGATATTTAAATTACTTAAAGGGAAATTAAAGATAATGCAATTACAAGATATTTATTTTGTGTTGCTATAGAATAACATATTAGCCAAGTCTAAACTTTTTTAAATTAAAAGGACTTGAAACACAAAAATTTTCTTACCCGATTCAGATAGAACATACAATTTTAAACAACTTCTGTTATCAATTGTGCTTGCAATTCTCTTTGTATCCTTTATTGAAGAAGCAGCAATGCACTACTGGGCGTTAGCTGAACACATTGGTAAGCCAATGAAAGAGGCATATATATTCAGCTACTAATCAGCAGGTAGTTCCAAGCTCCTGAGCCTACCTAGCTTTGTTTTTCAAAAAAGGACACCAAGGGAATGACGCAAATTAAATAACAGAAGTAAATTGGAAGTTGTTTAAAATTGTATGCTCTGTCTGAAGCATGAAAGAACATTGGGCCAGATTACAAGTGGAGGGCTATTTAACGCTCCAGTTCAAGCTTTTACTGCGCTAGAAGTTTGCTTTTTCGAGCATCAGGTTGCGTTTGTATTACAAGTTGAAAGCTAACTGTTTTCGTTTGCGTGCTAACCCAACAGGCAAAAAGCCGAACTTACAATATCGAGGGTACGATGTGGGCAAACACGATCCCATATTCTCATGTGCGCTAACCCGATATGAAAATATGAATATTTCACATTCCAATGTTCTTAACATAACATAATATGTTCTATTTATTTATAAAAACATATTTCTATATATAGCTGATGGCATTTTGGTAAAATTATACTGATATTAATGATTATATATAGGCATAGACATATACAGATATAGGAATATCTATTTATAAATACATAGAACATATACTGCTATGTTCAGAACATTGGAATGTGAAATATTTATAGTAAATACATAGTTAAAACCTTTATTAAATATGTTTTTTCATGTTTTCATCTACTTAACTGCAAAGGGCTCCAATGCAATCCAATGTATACCTATGTATTTATATGTTTATATATATACCAAGGTTACTAACGATCTCCTTTCTGCTAAAAACAAAGGCTACTACTCTATACCTATCTTACTTGACCTATCTGCTGCCTTTGACACTGTTGACCATCCCCTTCTCCTACGGTCTCTCAGTTCTCTTGGTCTCTGTGACACTGCCCTCTCCTGGATTCACTCTTATCTCTCTAACAGATCCTTCTCTGTCTCTTTTGCTGGTGACTCCTCCTCTCTATTGCCCCTGTCTGTTGGAGTACCTCAAGGCTCTGTCCTGGGTCCTCTACTCTTCTCTATTTACACTTCTTCACTGGGTAAACTTATCAACAGCTATGGCTTCAGCTATCACCTCTATGCTGATGATACCCAGATCTACCTTTCCACCCCTGCACTCTCTCCTTCTGTCAACTCTCACATCAGCGACTGCTTATCTGGCATTTCCTCCTGGATGGCCTCTCACCACCTAAAAATAAATATGTCCAAGACCAAACTACTTCTAATTCCCCCCTCTAGCTCCACTCCAGTCTCTAATTTTTCTATCACTGTTGGAGGCACCACTATCTCCCCATCACCCCAAGTCCGCTGCCTTGGAGTCACGCTTGACTCAAATCTGTCCTTCATTCCCCACATCCAACTGCTCTCTTCATCCTGCCGCAACCACCTACGCAAAATCTCCAAAATTCGTCCGTTTCTCAGTGCTGAAACTACCAAACAGCTCATCCACTCCCTGGTAATTTCCCGACTTGACTACTGTAACAACTTACTAACTGGCCTCCCTCTCTCCCGCCTCTCTCCCCTCCAATCCATCATAAATGCATAAATCCACCTCTCTCGACACTCTGTTTCTGCTGCACCTCTCTGTGAGTCCCTTCACTGGCTCCCCATTCACAACAGAGGTAAATTCAAAATTCTCACCCTGACCTACAAAGCCCTCACCAATGCTGCCCCACCCTACCTGTCCTCACTCATCAACATATATACTCCTGCCCGTCCACTAAGATCCAACAACGACCTGCTTCTTGCGTCCTCTACCATCACCTCCTCTCATTCTAGACTACAGGACTTCTCTTGTGCGGCACCAACCCTCTGGAATGCACTTCCTCGAGATGTCAGACTTGCTCCTAACCTCTCCTCCTTTAAACATTCGCTAAAGACCTTTCTGTTCAGGGAAGCTTATCAACCAACTTATCAACAAACTAACTTCACTTAACTAACAGTTGCCCTCTATCTCCTCACTAATATCATTCTCACCTCTGCAGTCCCCACCTCCTGTTTCCCATCCTCCTAACCGTCTAGATTGTAAGTTCCCGTGGGAATAGGGCCCTCAATTCCCCCTGTATTTGTCTGTAAAATTTTGTGTCTTATCGTATTGTTTCTCCACTGTACTGTTATCCTTGTACCCATGGGCAGTGCTGCAGAATCTGTTGGCACTTTATAAATAAAGAATAATAATAATAATAAATATATTCATACACATAAAAATACATAAATACATATGTATACATAGATAGACATATAACTAAACATGCATATACATATCTAGACATGTGTATGTATGTAGCTCTATGTTAAAGCCTGCTTTTTTTTCTCTAACATTTAAGATATCATATCTTTGAGCCCTTATAACTATTTTGTGCCATTTTTTAAAAATAATTTTTATTAGATGATGCTATTATGAGTGTAACTGTACTCTGTCATGTATTTTTTATGTGTTTTGAGTGACTTTTTTCTTTCCCAAAACAGTTAACCAGAGCTCTGAAGTCGAGATAACCCGTCGTGCGTTAACTGTAATTGGGCTCAAGTGATTGTATTTACTAGAGCAAAGGAGGTACAAGAAGCGCAAACAAGCTTGAGTATTTTATTACAAACAGGTATTAAAAATAAACATAGTAACTTACACTTAAGTAAGCAGATCCCCGGTTAAAATCAGAGGCAGCAGCAGTCTGAGTCCTGATCAAACAGGCAGAAATATGTCCAGATTTAGCGGTGGACCGCCGAACAGAAAGCCGGCGTCTGATGTCGCTGCGAGATACAGGATCCAGAGCGTCCCCCTTTAGGCCTCAACCTCTCAGCTGCAATTACTGTCTGAAGAGACAAGTCACCCTTCGTGAGATCCCTACGCGTTTCGTCCGGACCTGGCCGGACTTTTTCAAGGGTAAAGTTTGTAAAGAGTTCAAGTGCAGTAATTCAGGGGGATGTTGCATAGCCAATTTATACACAGAGAAAGAGTGCCCTCTATTGGTATATAATACACAAAGCACCCTACTGCCAGATTAAATAAGCAACGAAAAAATAAAATATACAAACATGATACATACATAGATCAATGATATACAATCGCATTGATCAAATATCGTGAGTACAAATTAGAGAAGGTTAAAAAAGAAATTGATGAGCTTATTCCCAAAATTCAATCATATAAAACTGATGAGAAGTGGATAGCCAGAAATAACAATATACAGTTAAGGATTAGTAATCTGGAAAAAGAATTACAAATCAAGAAATTGTCCAAACTCAATAGGGATTTAAACGATTTTAAAGAAGATAAAGTATACACATTTAAAGAAAAGATTTTGAAGTTTAATATTAAACCCCCATCTAGTGAGGCTGGAAGGTTTAATACAAATACCCAACCTGACAGCAGACATGAAGGTAATGTTGCCACTAATAACCAGAATGAGAATACCACTTTTTATGGTACATATAATAAACAGTCTAGTGCTTACCGTACAGAAAGACCAATGTATAATAATAGTTGGAGATCTAATAGTGGAACTCCACATGGTAATAGTAATTTTAGGTATTCGAATTATAAACCTGGTAACGAGAATCTTTATCAGAACAATAATAGAGCTTATCAAGGGAATTATTACCAAGAAAGGTCCCATCATAGTAATGGTACAAATTGGAGGAGAACTAGAGAAGAACCAATTAAAGATCTGAGAGCATTGAATCCAACAGAAAAAGATTATAGACAGGTAGGTCCGATTCAAAACAGAGAGAGTAATCAACATAATAGGTTTATACACAATAACAGATTTCAAATTCTTGATCAGGAGCCGAACTCAATATATGAATGTAATAATCAATCTTGGGATAATCAGGGCGCTAGGCCTAAAGGGCAACAGAATAAACCAATAAAAGAGACCTATCATGAGACCTATCATGGTCCGGACGAAACGCGTAGGGATCTCACGAAGGGTGACTTGTATCTTCAGACAGTAATTGCAGCTGAGAGGTTGAGGCCTAAAGGGGGACGCTCCGGATCCTGTATCTCGCAGTGACGTCAGACGCCGGCTTTCTGTTCGGCGGTCCACCGCTAAATGTGGACATATTTCTGCCTGTTTGATCAGGACTCAGACTGCTGCTGCCTCTGATTTTAACCGGGGATTACATCTGTTTACTTAAGTGTAAGTTACTATGTTTATTTTTAATACCTGTTTGTAATAAAATACTCAAGCTTGTTTGCGCTTCTTGTACCTCCTTTGCTCTAGTTTCTACGTGACTCTGGTGATCACAGGAATCATCACCAAAAGAAGCTGCACCATTTTGGGTACAACCTAGGTTTATCCCAAATATTGGACATTATTTCCATCTCACACGGGACTATCATTTTGGAATCTAGGTTTGCATTGTTTTTGCTAAATTCGTTTATCTTTAGTTTCATTTGTATATTATTTTTGTGTATTATTTTGTTTGCATCTTTCATGTGTATCCTCATACCTTACCTGTGATGTTCTTATTCATTTACAAATATTTTTTTTTATATATACAAAAGATTTGTTTATATACAGAGGGGAGCTTTTGTGTATTTTGAAGATTTTTTTGATTAGCGCTGATATTTCATTTTCTGTATTCTCAAGTTTTTTGTTCTCTTTTTCCTTTATCAGCAGCTTTCAAATTTGATATTTTGATTTATTTATCATATTTTATTTATCCATTTATTTATCATTAGCAGTCATTTATTATTTTTCTTTTTCAGTTATATAATTCTGTAACATTACTTGGGGGATGGCTGATAACTCTGAAAATAATTTTGGGGAGTATATAACTAGACAGAATAGACAACGATCTTTAAATCTTTTAAATCTAGATATAGATACTGCCAATACTAATAACGATCCCAATGAATTATTTAAGAAATTGGAAAAGTTATTACAACAAGACACTAAAGATTGGCAGGATCTAATCCTGTTAGATAACTATATCCTTCATGATGTAGTCCCAAGAGGATTGAGAATTTTTAAGTATCCCGCCTTTGACTTAGAGGAGGTTGAATATACCTCTGAATGGGAAAGCATATTACATGAATGTTCTATTAAACTGATTAAGATCTTGATCAAATATCGTGAGTACAAATTAGAGAAGGTTAAAAAAGAAATTGATGAGCTTATTCCCAAAATTCAATCATATAAAACTGATGAGAAGTGGATAGCCAGAAATAACAATATACAGTTAAGGATTAGTAATCTGGAAAAAGAATTACAAATCAAAAAATTGTCCAAACTCAATAGGGATTTAAACGATTTTAAATAAGATAAAGTATATACATTTAAAGAAAAGATTTCGAAGTTTAATATGAAACCCCCATCTAGTGAGGCTGGAAGGTTTAATACAAATACCCAACCTGACAGCAGACATGAAGGTAATGTTGCCACTAATAACCAGAATGAGAATACCACTTTTTATGGTACATATAATAAACAGTCTAGTGCTTACCGTACAGAAAGACCAATGTATAATAATAGTTGGAGATCTAATAGTGGAACTCCACATGGTAATAGTAATTTTAGGTATTCGAATTATAAACCTGGTAACGAGAATCTTTATCAGAACAATAATAGAGCTTATCAAGGGAATTATTACCAAGAAAGTTCCCATCATAGTAATGGTACAAATTGGAGGAGAACTAGAGAAGAACCAATTAAAGATCTGAGAGCATTGAATCCAACAGAAAAAGATTATAGACAGGTAGGTCCGATTCAAAACAGAGAGAGTAATCAACATAATAGGTTTATACACAATAACAGATTTCAAATTCTTGATCAGGAGCCGAACTCAATATATGAATGTAATAATCAATCTTGGGATAATCAGGGCGCTAGGCCTAAAGGGCAACAGAATAAACCAATAAAAGAGACCTATCATGAGCCAAATAAAGATTTTTTAGAAGTGAACAGGCCCAGAGGGCCTGTAACAACCAACAGATTGAATTCAGAAATGATAGAGGAAGTGAGAATGAACTCAGGGACAAGGAACATGCACTCAAGGAAAAGATCATTAGAACAAGAAGGGGAACTAGAGCAGGACATAGACTGCAGACAAGCAGACAGAAGGCCAAGATATTAGAAGAAGGTAAATAAACTATTTTCAATCTCTCCAGTGTCGTTTTAGACGACTCTGATATTAAATTGTTAAGTAAGGGATTGAATTTTGCACCCAAGGCACCCCCTAATAAATTCGAAGTTTTTATTGATGTCCAGAAATTTCTACGTAAATTAACTCTTAAACGCTACTTTTTGAAGAACCCTTGCAATAGAGGTAACCATAACCCAGAATATTTAGAATGTAAAGATTTAGATACCCTGAAAATCCTTAGGGATCTAGAGAGACATAATCTTGATTTAACTCAAACATCAGGTGATGAAGTCTCTTCAGAAATCAATCTGATGGATTTATCCATTTATGAAGAAGAACAGTATATTATTCATTCCTGCTTCAAAAAGAAATCAAATTTTTACCCTATAGGGGCCCAAGGGGACCAGATCCCAGTTTTTGGAAAACTAATTATGGATGAACTTGAAAAAGCTTTTAATAAACCCACTAAATCTCTAAATAAATATGTTGACAATCTCACCACCCTTGAACGCAAGTCCTTGAAGTGTCTCAAGGACAATACAAATATTGTCATCAGGAATGCGGACAAGGGTGGTGGGATTGTCATTCAAGATCGAGAAGTATATCTAAAAGAAGCCTTCCATTTATTGGAAGACAAATCTACCTATCTAATATTAGAGAGGGACCCCACTATAGGGTACATCAGAGATTTAAAGAATCTTTTATGCAAAGCCAAGGATAAGATGGTCCTAACAAATGATGAATATGCCTTTCTCTTTGAAGCATCCCCTAAAGTTGCGGGATTCTACCATTTACCGAAAGTGCATAAGGACCCCATCAATCCCCCAGGTAGGCCCATAGTTTCTGGCATAGATTCTCTATGTAACCATTTATCCCAATATGTGGATAATTTTTTACAGCCAATGGTACAGAAAACTAGGGCCTACCTGAGAGATAGTACACAAGTCATTACGAATTTTGAGGGTATTGCATGGAAAGATGACTATTGGTTTGTTACATGTGATGTGACTTCCTTATATACCTGCATCCCCCATGGGCAAGGTATTATGGCCGTCTCATCTGAGTTATCAAGATGGAATATTCCTAGAGAACATTCAGATTTCATCATTGAGTCCATCTCATTTATCCTCGAGCATAATTATTTTCTATTTGAGAAAATATTCTATAGACAGATAAAGGGGACCGCAATGGGGACCACCTTTGCGCCCTCGTATGCTAATTTGTATGTTAACAGTTTTGAACATAAGCATATATGGTATAACAATCCGTTCCATGAAAATATTATTAAATTTCATCGATATATCGATGATATTATAATTTTATAGAAGGGTGACAAATCAGATGTTGATAAATTTATTAATCACATGAACCATAATAGTTACAATCTTGTTTTCACTGCAAATGTTTCAAATATTAAGATGGAGTTCCTAGATCTTCTTCTAATTGTGGATGACAGCAAACAACTAACTATAGAAAACCAACTGAGAAAAATAGCTATATAGAAGCTACAAGTGGCCACAAAAAGAGTTGGATCTCAAATGTGCCATATGGCCAATACCTTCGTATGTGAAAAAATTGCACTCATACTTCTAACTTCATTTCTGAGGCAGCTATTCTAGATAAGAAATTTGCTGACAAGGGTTATAAAAAAGAACTATTAGTGGAGGCTAAAGAGAAGGCTTTACAAATGAACAGATATGACTTACTTAATAAGACAAATGCTGTCAAGGCAAGGGATAACTTTACTATGGATACACCCAAGTTTATTACAAGGTATAATGAAGGTGCTAATATTATACAACGTGTGTTGAGGAAACATTGGGTCATTTTAAAAACTGACCCTATTCTTGGTAATCTGTTGGCAGACAAACCTCAAGTCATTTTTAAAAAAGGAAGAAATTTAAAAAATGTATTGGCTCCCAGTAAGCTCAGGGATTCAGCAGTATCCGTGGATAACACACGTAATTGGTTAAGTGTTAAAAAAGGAACCTTTAGGTGCATGAAAACAATATGTAACATGTGTAGTCATGTTGACAATTCCCCTACCTTCACTAATTGGGATGGAACTCAGAGGTTTAATATCAACTGGAGGTCTACCTGTGATTCCACTTATGTGATTTATTTAATTAATTGTGGGTGTGGCCTTCTCTATGTAGGACGCATGAAAAGGAAGATTAGAACTCAAACTAATGAGCACATATATAATATTAAAATAGCCAAGAAAGAAAGAGCAGTCAAACATAGTATCCCAATCCATTTTTCTGAAATGCATAATTGTAATCCATCTTCTCTAAAAGTAAAAGTGATTGACTGGATCCCCCCTAATAATCATAATAGGCTCCTTACTTTGAGACAACAGGAGACCTATTGGATTTACAAATTAGGTAGTCTGCAACCTAGAGGTCTTAATGTTGATTTGGACCTTGCTGCTCATATGTAATTTCTGTTTTGGGATATGTGTTTTTTTTTTTTTTTTTTTTTTATGTGTCTTGACAAGGGTATATGTGTAGATTTTTTAAACTTGTTTGCGTTGTTTAACAAGTTTATTGATTTTCTGGATTATCAATTTATTCTCCTAGCTTATTTTAATTTTTAAGTATTTTTTGGTTGGAGTATTTTATCAAATTAAATTTTTAATGAAAATTTTAAAATATTTATGATAGCTTTATTTTATTGCCATGGCGGCTATTTATAGGATTTGATTGGGAGTTTGTTATGAATTATTGTTACTAGATGGTAGGGATGTGTGTGTGTGCGTTTTTTGTATGTGATAGTTTGTTATACCATTGACCCGTTGCCCCTTTCTTCATGAGTATATTCATATTCCCTCTAGTATCTTTTAGATTTTATATATTTTTAGATGATATTTAAATGTTATTATTTCCATATATTGGATTATTTTTGGATTAATTTGTGATTGTATATTGATTTTTGACAATTAATTTATGTATATCAAATTTAGCTAGTGGAGTGTCTAATTATGGTTATAGTGAATTTTCGAAGATTAATTTTGTTTCATAATTTTGTTTGTTTGTTTATTATGATGATTATGTGTATATGTTTTTTGTATTACTATTGTATATCATTGATCTATGTATGTATCATGTTTGTATATTTTATTTTTTCGTTGCTTATTTAATCTGGCAGTAGGGTGCTTTGTGTATTATATACCAATAGAGGGCACTCTTTCTCTGTGTATAAATTGGCTATGCAACATCCCCCTGAATTACCGCACTTGAACTCTTTACAAACTTTACCCTTGAAAAAGTCCGGCCGGGTCCAGACGAAACGCGTAGGGATCTCACGAAGGGTGACTTGTCTCTTCAGACAGTAATTGCAGCTGAGAGGTTGAGGCCTAAAGGGGGACGCTCCAGATCCTGTATCTCGCAGTGACGTCAGACGCCGGCTTTCTGTTCGGCGGTCCACCGCTAAATCTGGACATATTTCTGCCTGTTTGATCAGGACTCAGACTGCTGCTGCCTCTGATTTTAACCGGGGATTACATCTGCTTACTTAAGTGTAAGTTACTATGTTTATTTTTAATACCTGTTTGTAATAAAGTACTCAAGCTTGTTTGCGCTTCTTGTACCTCCTTTGCTCTAGTTTCTACGTGACTCTGGTGATCACAGGAATCATCACCAAAAAGAAGCTGCACCATTTTGGCTACAACCTAGGTTTATCCCAAATATTGGACATTATTTCCATCTCACATGGGACTATCATTTTGGAATCTAGGTTTGCATTGTTTTTGCTAAATTCGTTTATCTTTAGTTTCATTTGTATATTATTTTTGTGTATTATTTTGTTTGCATCTTTCATGTGTATCCTCATACCTTACCTGTGACGTTCTTATTCATTTACAAATATTTTTTTATATATATACAAAAGATTTGTTTATATACAGAGGGGAGCTTTTGTGTATTTTGAAGATTTTTTTGATTAGCGCTGATATTTCATTTTCTGATTGTATTTACTTTCAACTTGTAATACAAATGAAGAACCCGACGCATGCAAACAGCGATGATAAACTTCTTATCGCTTGTAGTAACTGTTAACTTGTCCCTCATTATCTGGCCCATTGTTGGGTTTCAAGTCCCTTTAAATTAACATACATTTAACTACAATTATTTTAATAATCCAAACTCCACCAACCATTTGGAAGAGCCAATCTGTCTTTTAATCCCCATGCAACAAGGCTAGCCACTGTCATAAATTTAGTGTAAAGTACATTGTTTTACAGTTGTAATCTGATAAAGCCAATTAGGAAAGGTTATGTAGCAGAGTTAGGGCCTTATGAGCTGAAGCTCTCTGCTCATGTGAGATGATCTAAAATCATACTCTAGCACTGGCAGATCACTAGTGAAATTCTTAAAAGGCAGATTTTGCTATACTTCTTTAACGGGCGTTCCCTGCCTTTCTAGAGAGACAAACCCAGTACAATATAGCATTTCATGGCATGACAGTTCTGCTGCATTTACATTTTGCACTTTGTATTTTATATTACTTTACACTTCAAATTAAAGTTTTATTACTTTTAAACTTTTTACATTTATTTTGTATTTATTTTGTATATGGCAGTGTATTTAGGATTGCGATTTTACAAATTCTGATTATGCATTTACAGTTTCTGTGGAACTTTAACAAATTAGGATAATACTTTGTATATTTATATATATCTTTTACAAATTACATTGCATTTTGTATTTATTCTATTTAAAATAAAACCAGAGAGCTTTATTACTTTCTATGGGCCCGATAAGCAAACATTCTTTAGTTTGGAGAGAAATTACTGTGCAGAATTCACAGGGGCTTAACTCACTGAATTCTATAAGAAAAAGGGTAGAACCTGGAAGTCCCAGAAAGATGAGAGATGCCTTCCATAGAAAGTAATAAAGCTCTCTAGGATACAGAATTTCACAGGGGAGAGAGAATGTACCTGGAAAACACCTGGTGCTGATATACAAGCTCAGTTTGCATTAATTACAAATTAAACTGAAATGTTTTCACTACAATTTAACTTGCTTTTGCCTTTAGTTTAATTTAAATTACTTTTCTGTCAGTGAAATAAGTGTATTGTGAATTTTGAGCAAACTTCACCTGCATACAGTTGACAAGAAAAATCAGTAAGATCAGCTTGTTTAAAATGCTCACAGGTTCTCATAAGACTTGTGAGAGAGATTTGAAAATGCCCTGTGAATTCCTCTGTTCTAATGATAGAACTCCCATGTTCCTCCCACTTTCTCTAGCTGTGTTTTATTTCACAACAGAGAAAATACAAAGTGCAATTTAAGTTTTAAAAGGCATAAAGAAATATACAAACAATAATTCTAATTTGTTAAAGTAGTACAGAAGCTTTCAAAATATAATCACTGCTGGATATAAATCTTAATGTATTAAAACATAAAATATAAAGTGCAAAACTTAAATCTAATAATATGGAAAGTGTCAAGTTATATAAAATACAAAGCACAAAGTTTAATTGTAACCAAACTCTCATATAATACTGTGCTACATTGTCTCTCCTTCAGCTACAAGGCCTGATATACAAAGCTCGTCGCTCAGGTGAGATGATTTAACATATTTTGTCAGTATGGAGAGCTCCCTAATAATATTTTTGAGAAACTTTTTTTTAATTTTAATTTTAATTTGAAAGATATTTATCTCACTATGTAGGGTTTTGTATGTGAAAGAAAGACACCTACATTACAATATAAAGTCTAAAAAAATCCCAAAGGGTTTGCATGATTTCCCTCCATGCCAACAAGCTTTTGAATATTAGGCCCACAGAAATGAGAGAGATCTCGCAGTGCTGGAGAGTTTTGACCCTTTTTCTTTGAGCATTTAGTGAGTTCAGCCCCTGTGATGTCTGCACTACATTTTCTCTCCAAGCAGGAGAATCTTTGATCATCAGGGGCTTAGCCTTGAAACATCAACATGCTACATTTTAAGTTCTGAGAATTAGAATATATTGAATTTTCAGAGATAAATTACATGAAAAGTGGGCAAAATAAATAATGAAAATATATTGCAAAGATGTTTCATTATGCATAACTAAACATTTTATTTAAAAAATCTCAAGGTATTTACTGCCTGTTTAACAATAAAAGAAAGTAATTTGATAGATTGAAATAAAGAGAGAGATTAAGTGTCCCACATTAGTATTCCAATGGCTATTCAACATCTCAAGTACTGATTCTCTACAAATTGCTCTGGTCCTTGTTCTGTCTCCGGGAGCTATTTATTCTCTGACCTAAGCACAGACATTTGTGGCTCCTGCCAGTAAGTCTCTTCTGCTTTATGTCTTTCATATGATTTATACATGAAGGAAAAATGTTCTTTAAGAATAAAAATACAAAATGCAGGAAGTACTTGACAGTTTTGTTTTCCTGTTCATGACAAATATAGAGGACAGAATTTGTCAACCATATTTTAGTGCTAAATATATGCATTTTTCTTATCTGCTGCTAAGTGTGTTAAGTTCATTGCATTGAAGAACTAAGATTTTTTTGTCCCTACATTTAATATCTATTAACAGTGTGTAAAATACATGGCATTATTGTATTATCTTATGTTCCCATTTGCTTATTCCAAACATATCTTAAATTATTTTATTGAACCACTTCTTCTACAGAATAATTTACATATAAGCAACTTTTAATATTAAGTTCTACTTGTCATTAATACTTAGAATAATTCACACTTACTAATAATTACAGAGCTAGAATTAAAAGGACATGAAACGCAAATATGCTCTTTCATGATTCTGAAAGAGCATGCAATTTTAAAGAACTTTCTAATTTACTACTATTATTTAATTTGCTTCCTTCTCTTGCTATCCTTTGCTGAAAGGTTTATGTAGGTAATCTCAGAGGCAGCAAATAACCTAGGTTCTAGTTGCTGATTGGTGCTTGCCTATATATGCCGACTGTTATTGGCTCACCCATGTGTTCAGTAGTGCTTTGTTGCTCCTTCAAAAAATGATACCAAAATAATAAAGCCAATTTTATAATAGATGTAAATTGGAAAGTTTTTTTAAATGGTATGTTCTACATAAATCACGAAAGAACATTTTGGGGTTTCTTGTCCCTTTAAGTATGGCTTTCCTAACCTCTCCAGTCTGTCCACTCTATTCTTTATATTTTCTGGAGCCCAGATACTATTTGAGGGTGAGGTTTGTAAGCTTTAGTGGACAACTCTACAGAATTATGTGGGAAACAAAATCACTAGAGACATTGCAGGGGCTGGAAATACTGTTGGATAATCTATACAAGTATTTATATTGAAGATCTATTTATAGAATCCCTTACTGTGGATTACCTTTTAACCCCATATAACCTTTTTTTTAAAAAAAAAGTACTGTATATATATATATATGATCATTTTTTATTAGGCCGTGTCGCACTTTATTTTAATATATTTATGTTGTGTTTGGTGTAACTCTTTAGTTAAGGTTTCAGTGGTGCTAACCTGACGAGTGCAAATTTAGTTTGCACTTGTGCGGTTACGTTTACTTTTAACTTTACTGCTGCTGATTGGATGCATAACTAACCTTGCTGAGAAATGCCACTTGCAACAAACTAAAATGAGTTTTTATGAGGTCAATACTACTGAATTAGAAAGGTTTTTATACCCCTATGTGTTTTAGGGATTGGACTAGAATACTCCTGTTGAATGGTATCATTTAATTCAGTGCAACACCACTTTAAACTGCACTAAAACTATGTTTTCATAATTGTTTTAATGGATTTGAATAAATTAGAATTTCAAAACCCTACAAAAGCCACTAGAAACACTTCATACAGCTTTGCAAATGGATTGGAACAGATTCAATGTTAGAGAGGTACCAGGTTAAAATTCCTCAAAAAGTATGTTCTTAGGGAACAGCTTTTGTTTTTCAAATATATAAGGGGCAATTAAAGGGACATAAAACACAATTTTTCTTTCATGATTCAGATAGAGAATTTACTTCTATTATTTAATTTGCTTCCTTCTCTTGTTATCCTTTGCTGAAAGGTTTATATTGGCAAGCTCAGAAGCAGCAAAGAACCTAGGTTCTAGCTGCTGATTGTTGGCTGCATATATATAATGATTGTCATTGGCTCACCTATGTGTTCAGTTAGAAACCACAAGTGCATTGCTTCCTTCAACAAATGATATCAAGCGAATGAAACGAATTAGATAATACAAGTAAATTAGAAAGTTGTTTAAAATTGTATACTTTATCTGAATCGTGAAAAAAAATTAGGTTTCATGTCCCTTTAAGGAGTATGTCAACAGGAAATGTTTAAACCACAGGTTCCAGTATAGTTTGTATTAAATACAAATCTAACTTCCATTTAGTATTAGTTCTGTGGATATCCTCTACCATGTGCAACTTAAAGGGACAGTAAAAGAAAAAGATTAGAATTTAAATAACATAAAAAAACAATGCAAACATTAAGAAGCTATAAAGCCCCTTCATTGCCGCTTTACCAAATTAATATTTTACCTTTAACACCCGCTAAGGCTTCCAAAGCAGCTGCAAGTCTAACAGAGATTTCCCCTCCCCCCATATTTTCAGCAGAGAACTGTCCAAGCAGGTGAAAAGGCTAACGGTCACGCCAGTACCTTTCTACTGTGCACTTACCTTCCCTGCCTGTCTGCCTGGCGTCCTGAATGAGGAGTCACATGATGAGTTGGACAGACAGACAAAGATTGAGCATAGCAGGAGGGAAATAGGGAGGACAGCAAGCTCCTTCTCAATGGTTGTACTGCCCACTGTGCCAACTTATGGGCAGCCTGGGGAGCCTTACTAGATCAGGTTTTATAAAGGTAAAATATGAATTTGCTGTAGCAGTAATGAAGGTACTATACTATAGTTACTTAATGTGTGAAATACAGACAGGAAGTAAAAAATAATTAATTCTCTTTATATTCTTTGTTGAAAAGCATACAGTAATGCACTACTAGGAGCTAACTGGTAATTGGTGGCTACACACATGTGCTTTTTGTCATTGGCTCACCCAATGTGTTCAGCTAGCTCCCAGCCATGTATTTCTGCTCTTGAGCTAACTTTAACTACTTGTTTAACCCATTTGCAGGCATTAAACACATAGGACCAGATTACGAGTGGTGCACTAACTGTTTTGCGTGATTGAAATTTGGTTTATCACGGCTATTTGAAGGATTGCTCATGTTACAAATTGAAAATAAATGTGAACGCATGAGCACAATCACAATTTACACTAGAATGATTACCGCAACCTCAGAGGTCTGAATAACTGTTACGCAAAACTAAAATACATTTAAAAGTACAGTTACACTATTTCACATTCCAATGTTCATCACATAGAAGAATATGTTCAATGTATTTTTAAATAGATATTCCTATATATATATATATATACACACACACACATATATTTATAGGTATAGATATATACTTTACAAAAAAAAATCATATATATATATATATATATATATATATAAAAATATAAATATCTATTTATGAATAAATAGAACATATTCTGCTTTGTGAAGAACATTGGAATGTAAAATATTCATATTTTCATCTTGGGGCAATGCACTTGAGAAAATGCGATTGGGTTTTCGCACAAGTAGGTTGTTAGTTTTTTCTCCCCCACTTTTCACGCTCCATTGAAGTCTATGGGGGTAATAGATTAAAGCGGTCTAGATATTCGAAGTTTGGCTTTTTGTGCACGCCGGGTTAGCACGTGTGCGAAAACTTTTAACTTTAAGAAATGCTTACTTCTAGTGGAGTTGATGCGCGAGTGGGAGTGATGAATAACGCTCCACTCATAATCTAGCCTATCGATAGAACCAAGCAATAGTGCAATAATGAAGTCCTCTAAACCATTGTTTCTCAATCGCGGTCCTCAAATACCGCCAATATGCCAGGTTTTCATTATAGCTGAACCAATCCACAGATGAAATAATCAGTTTATAGGAGAGAGCAGGTTAGTAACCATGGTGTTACTGATCAGCTGATTACTTCACCTGTCCACTGGTTCAGCTATAATGAAAACCTGGCCTGTTGGGGGTACTTGAGGACAGCAGTTGAGAAGCACTGCTCTAAACCATTAGAGGCAATTGTTTGTGTTCCATTAACCAGAAATTCAGTCTCCTTATTTGCCTAGTCATTTCCTGATTTCTCTGGCAGTTTGGCATCTTCAAAGGTTTCAACAGAAAACCAGGGGAACTAAATCAGTAGCATAGCCTGGCATGCACCATTTCTTAAAATCTGTAGCCCTAAGATGTCTATAGCTCTAAACTACAGTGACTGACCAATCAATAATCATTCCTTTTCTTACAGCCTTCTGAATGGCAAGATGGCCACGTCAATATATTCTACTGACATCTGCTGAGCACAGAATGATTTTTAACCAAAGCATGTGGGACAGCTTCTACAAAACGGTAATTACTTTGTTAATTTGTAGATTCTCAAATATTATTGTATCCATCTTGGTTCTTTCCCAATGTATATATAGTAAATACAAACATAGTCATTTAAGTATTTCAGCGGCAACTAATACCCCAATAAAAGTTAACTTTTCTTTCTTTTTTGATGCTTAACTTTTCTTACGCTAACCAAATTGTATGACTTTTTTAATGCTGTTAAATACAAACAATATAGTAACCTTATTTTAACCACTTGAACCAAACAACGTAGATCTATGCCAAGCCCATCGTACTGCATAACGTAGATCTTCATTGCAGCTCCAGGAAGCTCCAGCTGCTTTTCCTGAGCTGCAGGCATCTGTGTTCATAAGTTAATGGAGCACGATCAGTGCTCAGTTACTACATGAAGGCAGATGCCAGATTGTTACAGTGGACTGTCACTATGTGTCACCATCTGTAACAATCATCTGCTTGTGCTGGCGGGAGATGTGGGAGGGAAAGCGTGAGGCAGGTGGGCAGCACAAAGGCAGAGGGAATTTTTTTGAAGGCAGAGGGAAGGATGAGAAAATACGCTACGGCAAAAGGAGAATTGGAAGAGGGGCACTGTAACTATTGAGGGGGGAGGTACACTACTATTGAGGGGGCCCCAGTACACTACAGAAAAAGCAATAATTTAATAAATAAATAATATCAACAATAATGAAAAAACATATAAACTGGGTACTGGCAGACAGCTGCCAGTACCTAAGATGGCCGCCACTAGTAGTAGAGGAAGGGTTAAAAAGCTATTTGCAGAGATCAGGGAGGTGGAAGGGTTGAGGAGGGATAATTACACTGTGAGAAAAAAATAATAAAAAATAAAAAGCCCTTTAACTGCATACTGACAGACTTTCTGCCAGTACCTAAGATGGGGCATGTAATTGTCTACCAGTATGGATGTGGGAGTTTTCCTTATCAGCCAGTAGCTTCTATGCATGGACCAACTGTGTACGACCATTCACTTCCTGGTAGGTAAAAAGTCAAAAATGTTAACTTGTTTAAATTAGGGTCTTACATATGAATGACAGAATTTATGATAATGTCCAATTAAAGAGATATGAAACCCAACATTTTTCTTTCATGATTCAGATAGAAAATAGAAAAGCAAGTTACAGCAAAACAAACAAATATGGTGGTAAATAAAAATTTACTTCCCTTCTCGAGGTGAACGCAGCGTGCTCTTCTGCCGTGTAATAGTAATGCAAGAAACAATAGCAGCGCTGTTCTCCCCTGGGGCTTGTGGCAGAATCTGGTGACAGAGTTCCTTCAAGTGGGTTCCTGGCTCCAGTGACCTCAGAAGGAAAACACCATCATAGTGCAGTATTGTCAGGGTTGAAAACTGCACTAAAAGGAATGTTCTCACAGGAATTCATAGAAATAATCTGGTTTATTCAGAAATAATTGTTCCATTGACAACAAAACCCAGTTTAATAAAACATCCAATCTAAAAGCTCTTGTATTTCAAATAAAAACTCAATTGGTTTCTGTGGTGAACCACCTTTCTCTAGAGTAGTTTTAAAACAAAAAGTGAGCTTTAATTCAGATAGAGCTTGTGATTTGAAACAGCTTTTTAATTTATTTCTATTATCAATAATTCTTCGTTCTCTTGGAATTCTTTTACCTGAAAAGCAGGGATGTATACTTAGGAGCCAAACAAATTTCTGGAGCACTATATGGCAGCAGTTTTGAAGAACACTAGAGGGCAGCACTATTTCCTGCCATGTAGTGCACCAGATGGCTACCTAGGTATCTCTTCAACACAGAATATCATGGGAACAAAGAAACGGCTAGATTTGGAGTTTTGTCGGTAACGACCCGAAAAACTAACGCCAGCTTTTTTCTGGCCGCACCATAAAAATAACTCTGGTATTGAGAGTCCACATAAAGGCTGTGTTAGGCTCCAAAAAAGGAGCGTAGAGCATTTTTTTTTTTTTTTTTTTTTTAAAGGAGCTTTATTGGAAAATGTAAAAAAACTTATACATAAACATTCTCAATAATGTTGTTTAAGATTACATCACAATTAACCATTGGAACAAGCCTTACCTCCCGTTGGAAGGTTTTAAAGAGGTGTTTAAAGTCCAACGAGTAATAAACATGAGAGTTCAATAAATTCAGGCTCCAAATTTTCATTTTTTCTTAGAGTATTGCTGTGCCAGGGTTGTTATTACAGTCCAAGATAATGAGCACAGCAAGGGCTCCTAGGAGCAGATTAATAGAAAAACAAAACGTCTCGCAAATATTCACAATATAAACTTATAATAATAACATTTCTCAATATACATTAAGATAATAATAACTCACTGCATTCGACTATTCAAAGCCTTGGTTTGCCAGGAAGGCGGATGTTCACCTCACAACCCGCCATTGTCATGCCTCCACATGTGGCCTCTTTACTAGTTTGTTTGTTCAGAGGGGTAGGGGGGGGGAATGAAGGGAGGGGTAGGAAGCAAAAATAGAGAAGAAAAGGAATAGAGAGAGAAAAAAAGAAAAAAAAAAAAAAAAAACACAGTCAGCAATTCACCCGTTCTGGTAGGCATCAGTATCTCATGTGGTACCAGTTTTCCAGAGATGGGTCAGCATTTCATAGGTATCTAGTTTCCCAGTTCGGGCATAGTGGTATTTTTCCAGACTTAACAGATTATCTACCTCCTGCCTCCACTCCGATACCAGTGGAATCCTATTTGTTTTCCACCTAGCCGGTATCAGGTTTTTGGCACTTGTCAACATCAGTACCAACAAAGCTTTTTTAGTGGAATCCGAGATCCGGGACGGAAAATGGAACAATAATGTCTCCATAGTTTTTGGAACCTCCAGTTCCAAGGTGGATTGGATGTGACCCCATACCTCCGTCCAGAACTCTCCCAACAGTGGGCAATCCCACCAGATATGTGTTATGGAGCCTGTTCCTCCACATCCCCTCCAGCACCTGACTGAGGAATTAGGATAGATTTTTTTCAGGCGGGATGGTGTCAGGTACCAGCGACTTAGTAATTTGTAGTGTGACTCCTGAATGCGTGCTGAAACTGACACACTCCTAGAGGCCCGGAAAATCCGTTGCCACTCCTGCATGTCCAGCTCTAAACCCAACTCCAAATGCCATTGTCTGACATAAGTTGGGAGGTCATGCTCCCCCCTCAGGAGGAGACCGTATACCTTCGAAGTTAGATGTCTGGGGGTGGCACTCTGAGTACACAGCCCTTCAAAGGGAGTCTGGTCCCTTAGAAAAGATTGTTTGTATTTATGTGTTACAATGTAATGGCCTATTTGTAGGTACACGAACCAGGGTATCTTAAAGGTGGGGTCGACATCAAGTAACTCTTCTCTACTCTTCAGTCCCTCCTTAGTTATAAACTGTCCGACCCGATTGTTGGCAAATTGAATTTGCTTAGGTGGCAACTGTGCCTGTAACGTCAGCCCTGGATTCCCATATATTGGGGGCAGTGGAGAGTGTAGTGTTGATATGTGTGAGTCTGTTCGCAAGGTCTTGTCCCATTCATCCAACATCACACCTATCAAGGGGTAAAGATCCGTCACCATAGGCCTAGATCTCCTGTCTATCCATGGGAGAGAGGCGAGGTTCCCAGACCCAAGTATACTAGCATCCAGACCTATCCAGTCTTTTTGGGGATTGTTGTGGCACCACTCTACAACCCTCTGAAGCAGAGTAGCTCTTCTGTAGTTTAGAAAATTTGGGAGCCCGAGCCCACCCTCAACCCTAGGGAGATACATGGTCCTCCTATTTACCCTAGGTCTGACATCCTTCCAGATGTAATCTTCTATTATCCTCTGTAGGGAGGGGAGGAAGGAGTGCGGGAGGGGGATTGGCAAGGTTTGCAGAACATACAGCACCCTGGGTAGTATATTCATCTTAATGACGCTGATTCTTCCCAGCCAAGAAATCATTTTATGCTTCCACGCTGTTAGGTCATTATATATATCTTTCTTAAGAACAACGTAATTGGCCTCAAAAATATCTGCCACTCTAGCGGCAAGTCTTACACCGAGGTATTTCAGGGTTATGGTATTTATGACAAAAGGGCTGTAAGCTCTAAGCCAGTCCATAGTGTCAGCTTCTAGGTTAATACTTAGTAATTCGGACTTAGTGTTATTCAGTAGGAAGTGAGATACCTCACCATATTTGGTAAATTCACACAGCAATGCCGGAATAGAGGTCTCAACATCAGTGATCGTAAACAAAAGATCGTCAGCATACATTGCTATTTTATATTCTTTATTTCTAGATTTGATTCCTCGTATCAAGTTATTGGCCCTAATGCTACATGCCAACGTCTCTATGGAAATGGCAAACAGCAAGGGGACAGTGGGCACCCCTGCCTAGTGCCGTTTGAGATTTTAAAAGGGGCTGAAAGGATATTGTTGACCTTAACCCTAGCATTTGGTGCTGAGTACAAAGCAAAAACCATTCCCAGAAATCTCTCACCAAATCCCATCTTTCCCATTGTACTTCTAAGAAATTGCCAATTTACTCTGTCAAACGCCTTCTCCGCGTCAGTTGACAGCAATGCTAATGGTATGGCGTTATTTTTAGAATATTCAATCAGTTGTAGGACTTTCAAGGTGTTGTCTCTCGCCTCCCTCCCAGGGACAAACCCAGCCTGATCCAAAGAGATCAACGTGGGGAGAATTGTATTAACTCTATTAGCTAGGGTCTTAGCCAGGATTTTTACATCGGTATTCAAAAGTGAGATTGGCCTATAACTCTGTGGTACATCCACCGGTTTACCCGGTTTAGGCAGTACAGTCACATATGCAGTCAGCATAGAAGTAGGTAAAGCCTCCAGTTCTGATATACTATTAAATAAATTTTGCATGTGGGGCATCAAAACTTGTAAAAATGTCTTATAATACTTCGCCCCAAACCCGTCTGGTCCCGGGCTTTTCCCATTTGGGAGAGCAGATATTGCTATCTGAATCTCCTCTTGCGTGAGAGGTGATTCGAGGAATTCAACTGATTCTTTTGTTAAAGTGGGCAATTGTAATCCATCTAGATAGTCTGCTATTTTAAGTCGTTCCTGACTATCATTCGGGGCTAAAATGGTAGAGGAGGACTTCAAATTATATAGGTGACTATAATAAGAGCGGAAGGCCTCTGCAATGTTTGGGCTATCTTTTTGGACGTTTCCATCTTTATCTATTAGTGTATAAACATGCGCCTTCAATTGTGAGCGGCGGAGTGCTCTGGCCAATAGCTTCCCCGCTTTGTCACCCCCCTCATAGTATGTTTGTCTCAAGAGCAAGGCTTTCCTCTTGTTTTCCTCCTGCAATAGTTGTTTAAAATCTGTCCTGGCCTGCGTTAGTTCAGTCAGCAGAGTAGTGTCAGTAGGGAGTCTTTTATGTAGGTCTTCCAACTTCATTATCTGTAGGAGGGTGTTGTTGTATTTTTCCCTGGCCTGTTTAGCTATTCTACTTTTATGTGTTATAAAGAGACCCCTTATAACACTTTCGTGTGCTTCCCACACAGTGGAAAGCTGTAGGTCATCCGAGATGTTTATGTTGAAGTATTCCGTCATTTTGGTTGTTATATCCTCTATCACTAGTGGGCAACTCAGTAGTGAATCATCTAGTCGCCACATAAATGGCGTGGATGGAATGTCTGGCCAATTCATCACACAGGAGACCGGTGCATGATCAGACCATGTAATGGGAGAGATAGTACTATGTGACATGTATGCGATTCCCTGTGAGTCTGTAAAGAAATAATCGATTCGTGAGTACTTTTTATGTGGGCTAGAGTAATATGTAAAGTCAGTCTCTGTTGGATGTAAAGTGCGCCATACATCATGTAGTATATGTGTTTTCATGGTATTGTTAATATGCTTTAGAATATGGTGTGAGACACTGGAAACTCCGTTAGATGTGTCTAGTCTAGGGATTAGTGGCGCGTTGAAATCGCCTCCCAGAATTACAACCCCCCTAGAGATTTCAAGGAGCTTGTTAGATAGAGATTTGAAGAAAATGTGCTGTGCCATATTCGGTGCATAAACATTAACCAGTGTCACGGGCCTACCATACAGCAGCCCAACTATTATAATGTATCTGCCCTCCCTGTCTCGGTCCACTGTCTGTACTTGGAAAGGTATTCTGTGGTGTAAGAGTATTCCCACCCCGTTATTTTTACGTGGCCCTGAAGCAAAGAGTGCAATAGGGTACCTGTGGTTATTCCACTTAGGTTCTTTGTGTCTGGCGAAGTGGGTCTCCTGGAGGAAAAACAGATCCCCCTGTAGTCTGTGCAGCTCACGGGAAACTATGGAGCGTTTTCCGGGACTGTTTAATCCCTTCACATTTATCGTGAGGAGTTTAATAGGGTGCACTCTCGGCATTGAGCCCGGGGGCGCCATCTGGAAGGAGAAAAAAAAAAAAAAAGGGGAGGGAAGGAAAGAAAGAGAGGTGTCAAGGAAGAGAAGTGAGGGGAAGTTGGGGAGGCAAGAGAAAAGTTAGGATAAGAGCAAGTTCAAGGACAGATTATTCCAGTAGAGTAACCACTAGAATATATTGAAATTGCTCTTGGCGGCTATAAGGCAAAACACAATGTAATTACACAGTCTCCTGCAGCGTAAACAAACTCTAAAAGGGAATGTGCCTTTAGCTAGTTATTTTTTTTTTAACAAAAGTAGTTAATAGGCTAACTCCTAAGTACTTGTACATGGAGTGATAGTTAAACAAATGAACCAGGGGGGGGGGGCATTACAATGGGGACATTTATGTGAGCAGGGATCTCCAGCAGGCATCTCATGCTATCGTTTTGCATTAGCATTTAACTATTACAGTCAGTGCTTCTATCTAGGTAATCTATTATAGAGAAGAAAAAAAAAAAAAAATGTCACTCCTAAAGGGTCCAACTCTTCTAAGGTGTTGAACAATGCATGCACATTACCTTAAATCAATATGCAGGCAACATAAATAAAGATTAATGCAATCACCATCCATTGTCAGGATATCCGATCTGTCCCCCTGCTTGGACTCTAAGTCCACAACTGTCTATATTAACAGACCTGTAGGTTTAGAAAAGTCAAGATCTTTAATTTTAACTGAATACTCATTTTTGCTGCTGTGTGTCGTCCTGTGGTCTCTCTTTTTGCTGCATGTCGTCTGAAGCTGGTACAGCCATACCTAGAGTAGTACAAAAAGTTTCCAAGTCCTCTGCAGACCTGTATATGGCTGTTTTGCCATTACTGGAAGCCACTAGACATGTCGGGAAACCCCATCTATATTGGATATTGCTACTCTGTAGTGAAGTGGTGAGGAATTTCAATTCCCTGCGTTTCTGCAGGGTCGCAGGGCAAAGGTCTGAAAATAGTTGAAGGGTGATGCCCACATGTTGAATGGGGTGCTTGACCCTGCTGTGGCGAAGAATTTCCTCCTTATCTTTAAAATTTAATAATCTGAGGATCACATCCCTAGGTGGTGCTTTTGCAGGGGGTTTCGGGCGAAGTGCTCTGTGGGCTCTTTCTATACTGACTTCAGGTGCCATAGGAGTGCCCTTGATCACCCTAAACAAATCTTGCAAATATCCCTGCAATGCGTTGGGGTTTACACTCTCAGGAATGCCCCTCATGCGCAGGTTATTCCGTCTTCCACGGTTGTCTAGATCCTCAATTCTGTCTAGCAGATTTTGAATCATATTGGTATTGTGTTGTACCTGGGGAATAACTTCTTTTATTTGGCCTTGTATTGTGTCTTGAGATTGCTCAATTGTTGTGACTCTTTTATTTAAATCTGTGACATCCCTACGTAGCTCTCCGAATAAATTTTTAATTTCGCTGACAACTTCTTTAATGTCCTGCTTAGATGAAAGATTTTTTATGTCCTCTTTTGTGACATATTGCACAGGTGGTGTGCTCTCAGGGGAAATGTGTTCAAAATCTGTTGACATAGGGTCAGGTGCAGTTAAAGTATCCTCAGGAACTTGGGGGTCTGGGCCTTTAAGGTAATGGTTCATATTTCTGGTCTTCAGGCCCTTATCCCCCATCCCTGATTTTTTATGTGCCATGTTGCCAAACAATGATCCCGACTTCAATAACACCCCTGTTTATGTATGCTAAAGGAGCACCCCTATATGTTTTGCAAGTGTAATTAAGCTTTATTTATTTAAGGGTTTTCCTTCGCACTCTTTGGTTTATAGCTTTAGTAAGTGACGTATCTGATTATAGGCCTTTGTGTGTGGTTACTGTCCATGTGGCCCCGAACAGTCATTCAAATTGCCTCAAGTGACCCTTCCCTGCAGCGGCAGTCTTATCGGGTGATTATATTTTAATTGACTTATAGCCAACTCACATTACACCTCCGGTCGGGTCTAAGCCCTGTGTCTGGCTACTCACTTGGACAGATGGTTCTCCCGTGGAATCTGCTGGGCCTGTTACTCACTTCCTCAGCCTGCTTGTGGCCCGCCAAGACCTCCGTGCTTTTACTCAACTGACTCCTCTGCCAATATGCATCCGGTCTGCTCCAGAGGTGATGTTATTCTGCCCCACTGCGGAGTGTCGCCCAGTATCGCCGCAAAAGGCTTAAGTGATCCGCCACGTGGGTTCACGTCCGCTCAGTCTGAGCGCGATGTAGGCCTCCTCACTAGCCGCTCTGTAAAGCCTCCGGTAGGTCCCAAGTTTTCTTTTTTGCTGTTACCGGCCCTTTATCACCAGTTATCTGCTTTCACTTTGAGCCCGTGTGTCTTTAAGACCGGTTCACTCCCAGCATCTGGCGCATCAGACAGCAGCTGCAGCAACTAGATTCCATGCCAGTCAGCTATCCCTGTAGGCTCTCAAGTGTCAATAGGTAAATAGTTAGTTCTCTTTATGAGCAGGCACAGACACTAATTATATGAACGTTGTAAGTCCCCCCTGGTCCATGAGAGGTATTTTATATAAGAATCAGCCTATTTGTGGACATTTAATCAGTATTAACTAGCTGTTGGCTCAGGAGCTCTACTCAAATGCGGCCATTCTCCAGGACAGCCAGGCTCCGCCCCTCCGCGTAGAGCATTTTTAACGCAGCTTCAACTCTCAATACCAGAGTTGCTTACGGACGCGGCCAGCCTCAAAAACGTGCTCGTGCACGATTCCCCCATAGGAAACAATGGGGCTGTTTGAGCTGAAAAAAAACCTAACACCTGCAAAAAAGCCGCGTTCAGCTCTTAACGCAGCCCCATTGTTTGCTATGGGGAAACACTTCCTACGTCTGCACCTAACACTCTAACATGTACCCCGAGTCTAAACACCCCTAACCTTACACTTATTAACCCCTAATCTGCCGCCCCCGCTATCGCTGACACCTGCATTTTATTTTTAACCCCTAATCTGCCGCTCCGTAAACCGCCGCAACCTACATTATACCTATGTACCCCTAATCTGCTGCCCCTAACACCGCCGACCCCTATATTATATTTATTAATCCCTAATCTGCCCCCCACAACGTTGCAGCCAGCTACCTACAATAATTAACCCCTAATCTGCCGACCGCAAAGCGCCGCCACCTACGTTATCCTTATGTACCCCTAATCTGCTGCCCCTAACACCGCCGACCCCTGTATTATATTTATTAACCCTTAATCTGCCCCCCACAACGTCGCCTCCACCTGCCTACACTAATAAACCCCTAATCTGCCGACCGGAGCTCACCGCTATTCTAATAAATGTATTAACCCCTAAAGCTAAGTCTAACCCTAACACTAACACCCCCCTAAGTTAAATATAATTTACATCTAACGAAATTAATTAACTCTTATTAAATAAATTATTCCTATTTAAAGATAAATACTTACCTGTAAAATAAATCCTAATATAGCTACAATATAAATTATAATTATATTATAGCTATTTTAGGATTAATATTTATTTTACAGGTAACTTTGTATTTATTTTAACCAGGTGCAATAGCTATTAAATAGTTAAGAACTATTTAATAGCTAAAATAGTAAAAATAAATAATTACAAAATTACCTGTAAAATAAATTCTAACCTAAGTTACAATTAAACCTAACACTACACTATCAATAAATTAATTAAATAAACTACCTACAATTACCTACAATTAACCTAACACTACACTATCAATAAATTAATTAAATACAATTCCTACAAATAAATACAATTAAATAAACTAGCTAAAGTACAAAAAATAAAAAAGAACTAAGTTACAAAAAATAAAAAAATATTTACAAACATAAGAAAAATATTACAACAATTTTAAACTAATTACACCTACTCTAAGCCCCCTAATAAAACAACAAAGCCACCCAAAATAAAAAATGCCCTACCCTATTCTAAATTACTAAAGTTAAAAGCTCTTTTACCTTACCAGCCCTGAACAGGGCCCTTTGCGGGGCATGCCCCAAGAAGTTCAGCTCTTTTGCCTGTAAAAAAAAACATACAATACCCCCCCCAACATTACAACCCACCACCCACATACCCCTAATCTAACCCAAACCCCCCTTAAATAAACCTAGCACTAAGCCCCTGAAGATCATCCTACCTTGTCTTCACCTCACCAGGTATCACCGATCCGTCCTGGCTCCAAAATCTTCATCCAACCCAAGCGGGGGTTGGCGATCCATCATCCGGTGGCTGAAGAGGTCCAGAAGAGGCTCCAAAGTCTTCATCCTATCCGGGAAGTAGAGGCGATCCGAACCGGCAACCATCTTGATCCAAGCGGCATCTTCTATCTTCATACGATGACGACCAGCTCCATCCTGAAGACCTCCACCGCGGACCCATCTTCTTCCGGCGACGTCCAACTGAAGAATGACGGTTCCTTTAAGGGACGTCATCCAAGATGGCGTCCCTCGAATTCCGATTGGCTGATAGGATTCTATCAGCCAATCGGAATTAAGGTAGGAATATTCTGATTGGCTGATGGAATCAGCCAATCAGAATCAAGTTCAATCCGATTGGCTGATCCAATCAGCCAATCAGATTGAGCTCACATTCTATTGGCTGTTCCGATCAGCCAATAGAATGCGAGCTCAATCTGATTGGCTGATTGGATCAGCCAATCAGATTGAACTTGATTCTGATTGGCTGATTCCATCAGCCAATCAGAATATTCCTACCTTAATTCCGATTGGCTGATAGAATCTTATCAGCCAATCAGAATTCGAGGGACGCCATCTTGGATGACGTCCCTTAAAGGAACCGTCATTCTTCAGTTGGATGTCGCCGGAAGAAGATGGGTCCGCGGTGGAGGTCTTCAGGATGGAGCCGGTCGTCATCGGATGAAGATAGAAGATGCCGCTTGGATCAAGATGGTTGCCGGTCCGGATCGCCTCTTCTTACCGGATAGGATGAAGACTTTGGAGCCTCTTCTGGACCTCTTCAGCCACCGGATGATGGATCGCCAACCCCCGCTTGGGTTGGATGAAGATTTTGGAGCCAAGACGGATCGGTGATACCTGGTGAGGTGAAGTCAAGGTAGAATGATCTTCAGGGGCTTAGTGTTAGGTTTATTTAAGGGGGGTTTGGGTTAGATTAGGGGTATGTGGGTGGTGGGTTGTAATGTTGGGGGGGGGTATTGTATGTTTTTTTTTACAGGCAAAAGAGCTGAACTTCTTGGGGCATGCCCCGCAAAGGGCCCTGTTCAGGGCTGGTAAGGTAAAAGAGCTTTTAACTTTAGTAATTTAGAACAGGGTAGGGCATTTTTTATTTTGGGGGGCTTTGTTGTTTTATTAGGGGGCTTAGAGTAGGTGTAATTAGTTTAAAATTGTTGTAATATTTTTCTTATGTTTGTAAATATTTTTTTATTTTTTGTAACTTAGTTCTTTTTTATTTTTTGTACTTTAGCTAGTTTATTTAATTGTATTTATTTGTAGGAATTGTATTTAATTAATTTATTGATAGTGTAGTGTTAGGTTAATTGTAGGTAATTGTAGGTAGTTTATTTAATTAATTTATTGATAGTGTAGTGTTAGGTTTAATTGTAACTTAGGTTAGTATTTATTTTACAGGTAATTTTGTAATTATTTTAACTATTTTAGCTATTAAATAGTTCTTAACTATTTAATAGCTATTGTACCTGGTTAAAATAAATACAAAGTTACCTGTAAAATAAATATTAATCCTAAAATAGCTATAATATAATTATAATTTATATTGTAGCTATATTAGGATTTATTTTACAGGTAAGTATTTATCTTTAAATAGGAATCATTTATTTAATAAGAGTTAATTAATTTCGTTAGATGTAAATTATATTTAAGTTAGGGGGGTGTTAGTGTTAGGGTTAGACTTAGCTTTAGGGGTTAATACATTTATTAGAGTAGCGGTGAGCTCCAGTCGGCAGATTAGGGGTTAATAATTGAAGTTAGGTGTCGGCGATGTTAGGGAGGGCAGATTAGGGGTTAATACTATTTATTATAGGGTTAGTGATGCGGATTAGGGGTTAATAACTTTATTATAGTAGCGCTCAGGTCCGCTCGGCAGATTAGGGGTTAATAAGTGTAGGCAGGTGGAGGCGACGTTGTGGGGGGCAGATTAGGGGTTAATAAATATAATATAGGGGTCGGCGGTGTTAGGGGCAGCAGATTAGGGGTACATAAGGATAACGTAGGTGGCGGCGCTTTGCGGTCGGCAGATTAGGGGTTAATAAGTGTACGCAGATGGAGGCGACGTTGAGGGTGGGAAGATTAGGGGTTAATAAATATAATACAGGGGTCGGCGGTGTTAGGGGGAGCAGATTAGAGGTACATAAGGATAACGTAGGTGGCGGTCGGCAGATTAGGGGTTAAAAAAATTTATTCGAGTGTCGGCGATGTGAGGGGACCTCGGTTTAGGGGTACATAGGTAGTTTATGGGTGTTAGTGTACTTTAGAGTACAGTAGTTAAGAGCTTTAGAAACCGGCGTTAGCCCAGAAAGCTCTTAACTACTGACTTTTTTCCTGCGGCTGGAGTTTTGTCGTTAGATGTCTAACGCTCACTTCAGAAACGACTCTAAATACCGGAGTTAGAAAAATCCCATTGAAAAGATAGGATACGCAATTGACGTAAGGGGATCTGCGGTATGGAAAAGTCGCGGCTGAAAAGTGAGCGTTAGACCATATTTTGTGTGACTCCAAATACCGGCGGTAGCCTAAAACCAGCGTTAGGAGCCTCTAACGCTGGTTTTCACGGCTAACGCCAAACTCCAAATCTAGGTCAAAATTTGATATTTTGGGTTTCATATCCCTTTAATATTGTCCATTATTTTGAATCATGTGATGGAGAGAATAAGCAATTAAGAGGTTATCCTTTTAAAGGGACATTAAACACTTTGAGATGGTAATATAAAATGATAAATTGTATATATAAAACAACTCTGCAATATACTTTCATTATTTATTTTGTCCTCTTTGCCTGTAATTCCACTCTGAAATTGTGAGCTTTTCAGTTCCTGTTAGAAATGGAAGTGCAGAACACTGTTATCTTCCTCACAGCCATTGGCTGCACACTCTAGTGACCTATTTATAACGGTCTCTAATTGGCCACAGCAGAGAAGGTAACACAAGTTACAACATGGCAGCTCCCAGTGTTTTATAGACACTAAAACTTTACACTTATTTTGTCACTTTTTAAACAACGAATGAAACTGTAAAAAATTAATCTACATGTTAGTCATGGACTAATCTTTTCTTTGAATGCATCATTCTATCTAGCATGTATTTAGTGTTTAATGTCCCTTTAATAGCCAACAAAATGGAAAAAAGCAAACATCTTACAGGGTGCTAAGGTTCTTTTGTCAAACAGCTTAAATAATATGTAAAATGTGATTATTATGGAAGACATTTAAGGTTATGGCCTCACATAAAAAAAAAAAAACAGCAACAGTTCATGAACTTCTTACCTTATATTAAATAACAAGTCATTTCCAATATATTTGCAGTACACACATACTGAGACATTATTTTTTATATACACAACAGTTTTTACAGGCAGAAAAAAAATCAGCAGTGCTAATAATTTGGCAGCACTTTCAAGCCAGCTCGTAGATCAAAAGGAATATGATTTGGAAATGCTATGCTAAATCAAACAGAAAAAGACACTAATGTGTGATATGGTATTCCACACATGCTTGTAATACTTAAATTCCTCATAAATAATGTTTGTTAACCTAATAAACCATAGACGGTTGCTATGAAATTACATCAGGGTCTAACATTCCAAGCAATAGCCAATGAGAGCCAACAATGTTTCAGTGAACAAATAATAAAAGAGGGGGCAAATATGAGGTGGGGCAGGAGATAAAGAAATATTTTATTACATATTTTATTTCAATACTTTCATGCAACGGAATTTAATGCTTATCTAGAGTTGAGCAAATGGGTACATATTTAAGGGCTTGGTCAACAAAAGGCTAGTCATATAATTGATTACTCTTAAAAATCCCAACAATTACCTTTTCTGTAAAAAAAATGTAAATAAAACTGGAATTATGCTAACCAACCCATCTTATGAAAAACCATATACTATGTTGGTTAGGTAAAGTTGCCATGGAGATAGTGATTACCACAATATAACATTTTTGCTGCGTTAACAATATATTTGGTAAGTTAGAGACATGCATACAGACCTTCACTTTTTATTTTTTTACTAGAGCTTGCAGTATATATACCATTTATCGTCTCCTATATGTTTTGTCTTTTAAACCATATGTCCTGATAATTGCTATACACAGCTCTCTAAAACCATGTTATTGTCAGTCCCTTTCTTAGAGTACATTGTTTACATCGCTATCATAAATAGTTTTGTAGTTTTGATTTAAGTTTATTTTTCAGCGTTGTTTTAGGTTAATTAAAAAAATATAAGGTATAATTATTGTATTTCATTTATGACAAAGTTTCAGCATATGTTAACAAGAAGTTTACCTAAAGTTATCATGAGTATATCTTAATGCTAGACTTGTGCGCGGTGAAAACATTTGTTTAGTTTCATTTCAGATTGATTCGGATGTTTTCGAATTTCGTTTTCGGATCAATTCGAATTCGGATACATTCGAATGCATTCGTTTCGGATTAGTTCGGATTCTTTCGGATTCGAATAAATTCGAATGTATTCAGTTCGGATTCGATTCGTAAATTCGGAAGTTCGTTATGTGTTAGGTGGGATGTGCTGTGTATTAGACTAGTATTATGTACTGTAATATTATTTGTAACCCATAGCAGAGTGATATAACCTAATATACAGTACAATACTAGTGTAATTGTGATTAGTCCATGGCCATCCGAATGTTACGAATAAATCCAAACTAATTCGGATTTATTCATTAGATTCGGTGCTACAGTAATTCGGAAATTCAAATCGATATGAATTTCCGAATTTGACAAATTCGTCTGAATTTAAATTCGGAACGAAACAAAACGCACATGTCTACTTAATGTACCAATTCAGGTCCTGACAAATACAGCAAGATATAGGGCGCGATCCGATATACAGCGTACTTTTCGGCGCAAGCGAGGTAACCCGCGCCGCCCGTAGTTTCACCTCGCACATCGGGGTATGCTAAAGTGCCGTAAGTCAGACAAACTAGCCATGTCCAGAAATCAGCGTAAGTACAAATTTCTGGAGTCGCCAGTGACTTACGGCACTTTAGAAACTTCCGGCGCCTAAAAAAACTAACTACATTTTTAAATCTCCCGGAACTGTCTAACACGCCTCCCAAAAATAGCCCGACACGTATACCCCTATATCCGCAATCCCCCCTCTCACTCCTAATAATAAATGTATTAACCCCTAGACCGACAACCCCCCACAACGCAATAAGCCTAATTATTAACCCCTAAACCGCCATAGCCCACACCGCAATAAACCTATCCTAGTATTAACCCCTAAACCGCTACTCCCGGACCCCGCCGCCACCTATATTAAATGTGAAATAGATGTGATGACTCAAAGAGAATCATAAATGCAACACAAAAAATATTAAAAAAGGGTTCATATAAGGATATACGTGTTCTTGCTGGGACTCTTCTGATTCTTTGTATCCTTAGAGTTTCTCGAAGAAAGGAGAAAGAAATAGCAACATAGTGTGATTCAGTAATGATATCCAAGATATATATCAAACTTTATTTAAATGTATTACCCCCTAATCTGACCCCCCTACACCGCCACAATCTATATTAAATATATTACCCCCTAATCTGACCCCCCTACACCACCGCCATCTATATTAAATATATTACCCCCTAATCTGACCCCCTACACTGCCGCCACCTATATTAAATATATTAACCCCTAATCTGACCCCCCTACACCGCCGCAATCTATATTAAATATATTGCCCCCTAATCTGACCCCCCTACACCGCCGCCATCTATATTAAATATATTACCCCCTAATCTGACCCCCTACACTGCCGCCACCTATATTAAATATATTAACCCCTAATCTGACCCCCCTACACCGCCGCCACCTATATTAAATATATTACCCCCTAAACCTGTCTAACCCTAACACCCCCTAACTTAATTATTATTTAAATAAATCTAAACAATATTAATATTATTAACTAAATTATTCCTATTTAAAACTAAATACATACCTATAAAATAAACCCTAAAATAGCTACAATATAATTAATAATTACATTGTAGCTATTTTAGGGTTTATATTTATTTTACAGGTAAATTTGTATTTATTTTAACTAGGTACAATAGCTATTAAATAGTTAATAACTATTTAATAGCTACCTAGTTAAAATAATTACAAAATTACCTGTAAAATAAATCCTAACCTAAGTTACAAATACACCTAACACTACACTATCAATAAATTAATTACATAAACTACAATTATCTAAACTAAAATACTATTAAATAAACTAAACTATATTACAAAAACAAACAGTAAATTAGAAAAAATAAAAAAAATATTACAAGAATTTTAAGCTAATTACACCTAATCGAAGCCCCCTAATAAAATAAAAAAGCCCCCCAAAATAATAAAATTTCCTTACGCTAAACTAAATTACAAATAGCCCTTAAAAGGGCCTTTTGCGGGGCATTGCCCCAAAGTAATCAGCTCTATTACCAGCCCTTAAAAGAGCCTTTTGCGGGGCATTGCCCCAAAGTAATCAGCTCTTTTACCTGTAAAAAAAAGAACAATCCCCCCCATTACAACCCACCACCCACACACCCCTACTCTAAAACCCACCCGATCCCCCCTTAAAAAAACCTAAGTTTAACCCCCAACTGGTCCTTACCTGTCCTGAAGACCGGCGGAGAAGGTCCTGTTCCAGGCGGTGAAGTCTTCTTCCAAGCGGCGACCTCTTCTTCTTCCAGGAACCAGCCGGCGCGGAGCTGAGGAGTTGAAGACCGATGACCGCGGAGCTGAAGACTGTCGACTCTGGAACTGAAGACCGGCAATGCTGGAACTGAAGATTGGCGACGCTGGAACTGAAGACCACGGAGCCATGGAGCGTGGAAGATCCTCTTCATACGATCTCTGCCGTACACTGAATAGGAATTCAAGGTACGCGATTAAAAATGGCATCCCTTGAATTCCTATTGGCTGATTTGAGCCTTCAAATTCAAATCAGCCAATCCTATTGGCTGATTTGAATAGCTAATAGAATAAGAGCTACTGACAAAAAACTACGGGCGAAGGCAGAAATATATACGAGCGTAACTTCTATGTTACGCCGTATATGTGATACCATACCCGTGCAAAATCTGGCGTCGCCGGCTTCTGCGGGCGACGCTGCATATCGGATGGGGCCCATAGCTATTAACTCTATCCATGTTTGCAGTGGATTAATGACTACATCAGACCTATTTAGGCTGAGGTTTAAAGACCTCCTTTTTGGTGAAAAGCATAGAAACAAGATTTCAGGTTAGAACCTGCATTGGAGAGGCCCAGGTGCAGTGGTAGTAGATGTCATGTAGCTACAGGATCATGGTAGGAGGTCTAGAAATAGGTGGGTGGTCTTCCATTGATTGGGGGTGTCAAGCAAGGTTTTGAAAATGGAATGGTGTCTGCCATTTTGATGGGGTGATATAGAGGTAAAAGGGGTCAGCCATTCTGTTGCAGTTTCAAGTAAGGGAGGCATGTGTGGGAGAACTGAAGTTTGGTAGAAGTGTAAGGTGGTGTGGGTTGGCAGCGACTTGAGAGGAATAACATGGGTGGTGTGGATTAGCAATGGAAGTTGGTGTGGGTTGTTCTATTTATTTGTAAATAGATATTTATATATATGTATATATATATATATATCTGATGTATTTCTTGAAAATATATATATCATGCATATATAGGTACAGGGATATATATACTGTATATAGGAATATCTATTTAACAATGCATAGAACCTGTGAAGAACATTGAAGTTTAAATATTTACAGTACATACACAGTAAAATACAATAATAAATATTAAAATTGATTAAATATGCTTTTTCTTGTTTTCAGGTATTTTAGTGGAAAGGGCTCCAAAGTATATATACATGGGTATATATGTGTATACATGTGTATTTATATATATATATACAGTATGTTTAAATGTGTATAAATGTATGTATATGCATATATACACATATAAACATTAAAAAATGTATACATATGTACATATACATACACATATTTATACATGTACATGTATGTATACTGTATATACATTATAGCTCTTTACATTGAAATATCATGTCATATACCATTTATCCTTTAACCCATATAACTTTTTTATTATATTTATATAAATTATTTTTATTAGATAGTGTATATATTGAGTGTAACACTTTATTTTAATGTATTTATGTTGTGTTTGGCGAAAAACCTTTTATTTAGCTCTAACCCTTTACGTGAGGACTTCAGTTGCACTAACCCAACAAACTCAGATTTAGTTTAGGCTCGCATTTACTTTCAACTTGTAATATGCAAGCAAGTTAGCGCCACTTGTTTTCTAGCCTCATATAAGGGACACAATGCTTCTAATATTGGTGACAGTACTTACAGATTGTTATGCAGATTAATATTTATATTGGTACCATATTTTTGCAGGTTAATAAATCTTGATTGCATTATAGTATAATTGGTAATGTACATTAATTGCACTAGATGAGATTGTGTTTATCAACCTTAAAGAGACATTCTAGTATAAATTAAACTTTCATTATTCAGATAGGACTTTTAATTTTAATCAACTTTCCAATTTACTTTTATCATAAAATTTGCTTTTTTCTCTCAGTATTCTTAGCTTAAACTAAATATAGGTAGGCTCATATGCTAATTTCTAAGCCTTTGAGGGCTGCCTCTTATCACATGCTTTTTAAATCTCTTTTCAACACAAAGATACAGAAAGTACACGTGGGCCATATAGATAACACTGTGTTCAGGCACAGGGGGTTATTTAAGATTTAGCACAAAACAATGCTAAATTTAAGACAATAATAAACAGTCACAGTCATGTGATCAGGGGGCTGGAAGAAGGTTCTTAGATACAAGGTAATCACAGAGGTAAAACTTGTATTAATATAACTGTGTTGGTTATGCAAAACTGGGGAATGGGTAATAAAGGGATTATCTATCTTTTAAAACAATATAAATTCTATAGTAGACTGTCCCTTTAAGGGGATATGACACAGAACTCCTTAAAGGGACATTCCAGCCAAAATTGAAATGAAAATGGGTGCATTTCGGTTTTGAATAAAAGCTTTTTTTGTAATATATATACCTGTATTAGCAAAAATGCTTCTAGCAAAAGATATAGCTGTTTCAAAAGTGTATTTAAGTATGTTCCGTGCACTAGCATTTTAAACCCAGCACTTGCTCAGAAAGCCTATGGTGCTTGTATAATCTGGTAATGACTCGATTTGTTAGTTGATGGATTGATACAAGTCCCATTTGTGCTCTGAGCAGCTGCAGTATTTAAAATGCTGGTGCGCTGAGAATATCTAGCTATACTTCACATGCATGTGCAGAGAAAAATGTTAGCACTAAATCAGTGATAACTTTTACTTAAAGCATTTTTGCCAATACAAATATATTGCAACTATGTTTCTATTCAAATATTTAATTAATCTATGTGCATTTAAATTTTGACCAGAACATCCCTTTAAGTAAAACATATGGTAAAAAAAGTAAACATACAAAGAAACAGATTGTGCTAAAACAGCAAACAACTCATTTTTTTCTCGCTATATAAGAATTTTGAAATTCTCATGTAGCTACTGCCTGTAGCAAGAAAAGGGAGCTACCATTACAGAACTGTTGTAGTTTTACTATCACATGATTTTTGCAGCATGGGTAATAAACTGACTGCAGCTAGATCAGACGTCTCCTAGCAACACTTAAAAGGAAAAGCTATTCATTTGCCCCCTTTTCAGCAGTGACAAGAAGTAATGGACTCTTCACAAATGAAGTTAAAAAATAAAAGATAAAATCCTTTTAAAATGATAAATAATGCATATTGCAATGATTTATTTTAAGTATAACCCACTGCTTAGTGCTATTTATATAACAACAATGAAACAGAATGATTTATATTGTGCTTGGAAAACTCTTCCATTCACATATTGTATGTACATTTTTAAATCAGTTATACCCTATAAGTTATAAAGGGTATCAGCTAAAACACTCTACTTGTTTCCCTTCAGAATAAAGATAGCAAACTACATTTCATGCAATCCACTGCCACTACATGTAGGTACCATTTATAATGTCATCATTTTATATGCAAACATTCCTAGTATATAAACCCTCTGAGAACCTCTTCACAGCATTCCTATTGTAATACCAACGTGTATGAGTCACCTCTATACTCTACACAACCCCTTACCTGGAAGAAGGGCAGCAACAGTTTCTTCTCCACATATGTAATACTGAACTTTTGGTTACAATACAACCAGCACAAAAGTGACAAAATAAGGTTACAGTAGTGTGAAAATGTTTAATGATTAAAGGGGTAGACAAAAAGGTTTAAATAAATGGAAATTAATTTGTCATTTTTAAGATAAAAAAAAATATTTTCTATAATGAAAACAAATTTGGAAAGCAGTATAAAGTGAATTCATAGCTTCTTAAATTGTAAGTTACATGAATATCGCATATGGATTACAAAAGAAGTCATTTAGAAAGCACAATTTTTCTAGGAATGCTAAACCCCCTCCGAGGAAGCGTTATGTGAAACGCGCATCAGGGGCACTCTCACGAGGTCATAGCACCTCCTCTCTTTTAAAATGACTTGCTCAGTACTCTAATCGAATATTATTTGAATGCATTTGCAGTTAGCATAAAAGTAATACAAGTCCCCGCTATAGAAGGGACTTTTTTGAGCCTAAAGGGCCATTATACACTCATTTTTTCTTTGCATAAATGTTTTGTAGATGATCTATTTATAAAGCCCATAAAGTTTGTTTTTTAAAAAATGTTTTAGTTTTGCTTATTTTTAAATAACATTGCTCTGATTTTCAGACTCCTAACCAAGCCCCAAAGTTTTATTTGAATACCGTCAGCTACCTTCTCCAGCTTGCTCCTGTTTGTGTAAAGGGTCTTTTCATATGCAAAAGAAGGGGGAGGGGGGTTAGTGTCTTATTTCCCACATGCAGTGGGCTTTCCAACTGCCTTTTCAACAGAGTTAAACTGAAAGCTTCTAAGTAAGTTTTTAAACCATTTTATACTGTATTTTTATATCATTATCTGTGCATCTTATTCTTTATAGTAGTGTCTATGACATGCAGTTATATGAAAATGAGTGTATACTGTCCCTTTAAGTGTGTGTGTGTGCTGTGATATAGTTTAGCAGTGGTATTCGGAATGTTATTACATTGTCTTTTTATTATGTACTTGTTAATTATGTAACTCTACTGAAATGAGTGGTCTTTTAAAGAACTCCCCAGTTAGACACAGGTGTTTTAATTTTTACAAAGTACATGGGAGTGTGATCTCCAAAACACAATCAGATGGACAACAGGATTCTTTAAGGGACATACACAGTGAATGAATTGCACGCCTGTTAATCAAGTGACCAGTATTTAAAGGAACACTAAAGTGAAGACTAAACTTTCATTATTCAGATAGCGTGTGCAATTATAAACAACTTTCCAATTCACTTCCATTATCAAAGTAAACAATTTTATATGCACACATTCTAAGGCACCAACTTCTACTGAGCATGTGCAAGAATTCACAGACTATACTATATGCATTTGTAATTGGCTGATGACTGTCACATGATGCAGTGAGAAAGAAAATAGAACTAATTTATAAATTCATAAACAAAAATACTCATTTAACATTCAAACTAAGTGCTTTTGCACTGTCTTTTTATTATGCATTCATTTATTATGTAATTCTAATATTTAATGCTCCTTTAATTATATAGTAAAATATATGTATATATATATATATATATATATATATATATATATATATATATATATATATATATATATATATATATATATATTTTAAATGGACACATATTACTCTTTCTAATTTGGCCTCTAATGTGGGCAAAAAAATGATTAGGACTTCAGAAATTGGTGTCATGAGTATATAGCTCTCAGAATATGATGGGGAAAGTGTGATAAGAAGGTCTAATTATGATTCAAAATACCTCTGTCTGCCAATCACCAGCTGGTCATTGAAGACATTTGGCAACCCTGAACAATGTGGCAAACTCACATAGATAATGGCTTTGAGAGAGCTACAGGCTTTAAATAGAACATTTTGCCTTCTTATAAGCCATAAGGGACCATGTATATCTGTAGGACACCAAAGCAGCAGCAGTCACAGTGCCACTATCATTAATATGCTATGTCAACAAACCTTTTTTCATTAGTTCACAATGTAGGCTGCTTCAGTTTTTGTAGGCTTTTCTTTACCTTTAAATTATACATACATTTGCAATAATTGGCCCATATTTTTACATTGCCTAAACTAAAAGCTGGAATTTTTTTTAAAAAGAGCTTATTATATTTAAGGGTTATCTACATTCTTATAATACACACCAAGAGCAGCATCTAGTGGCCAAAATATGCCATACACCGGAATGAACAAATACAGTAGATTTTATGTTTTGACCATCACTGTTATTTTTATTTATTTTCTAATTATTGTTACTCTCATCAGACTACATATCTAGATATTAAAAGCAAGTTAAACTTTTATAATAAAAACCTGTTAAAATGCACCATAATCTAGCATCACAAAATGTGGTGATAAATAACAATTTCCAAGTTTCATAGCTATCTGTATAACTGTATTAATAATATCTAAAATAATAATAATTATTATTTTTAGTACTCAGATATATTTCTAATAATACGTACAACAACCAATAACTTGACCTGAACTATTGGATAATAGGGAAATAATTATTCTCCATGGTCTTCAGTATATTAATGCATTATTACATTCTTTAAAGGACACAGAACACTAAATAACTATTTGACATAATGATTTATTCAAGGTAAAGATTAGACTGAAAATATTTGTGGATGTATTAAATATTAAAATAGTTGTATACTTATATAAGAAAAGAGTAAGGTTTAATACTCATAAAGTAATGGCACCGTTACCTTTTACAGCATAAAAAACAAACTATAGGTGGGAAAATTTCATTCATATCTGGCATAAAAATACAAATGCCTAGATTACGAGTCTTGCGTTAGCCTTAAAAAGCAGTATTACGAGTCTGGCAAGTACAGGTGTACCGCTCACTTTTTTTCCGTGACTCGAGCATACCGCAAATCCCCTTATGTCAATTGCGTATCCTATCTTTTCAATGGGATTTTCCTAACGCCGGTATTATGAGTCTTGGAAAAAGTGAGCAGTACACCCTCTCCTGTCAAGACTGGTACCGCATTTAAAAGTCAGTAGTTAAGAGTTTTATGGGCTAACGCAGTAACATAAAACTCTTAACTAAAGTGCTATAGAGTACACTAACACCCATAAACTACCTATTAACCCCTAAACCGAGCCCCCCCCACATCACAAACACTTAAATAACGTTTTTAACCCCTAATCTGCTGACCGGACATCGCCGCAACTTAAATATATTAACCCCTAAACCGCTGCACTCCCGCCTCGCAAACACAAGTTAAATTTTATTAACCCCTAATCTGCCGTCCCTAACATCGCCGACATCTACCTACATTTATTAACCCCTAATCTGCCGCCCCAATGTCGCCGCCACTATATTAAATGTATTAACCCCTAAACCTAAGTCTAACCCTAACCCTAACACCCCCCTAACTTAAATATTATTTAAATAAAACAAAATAAAATTACTACAATTAAATAAATTATTCATATTTAAAACTAAATACTTACCTATAAAATAAACCCTAAGCTAGCTTCAATATAAGTTACATTGTAGCTACCTTAGGGTTTATTTTTATTTTAGAGGCAACTTTGTATTTGTTTTAACTAGGTAAAATAGTTATTGAATAGTTATTAACTATTTAATAACTTCCTAGTTAAAATAAATACAAATTTACCTGTAAAATAAACCCTAACCTAAGTTACAATTACACCTAACACTACACTATAATTAAATTAATTCCCTAAATTAACTACAATTAAATAAAATAAAATTAAATAAAAAAGTACGAAAAAAACAAACACTAAATTACAGAAAATAATAAAATAATTACAAAAAATTAAACTAATTACACCTACTCTAATCCCCCTAATAAAATAAAAAAGCCCCCCAAAATAATAAAATACCTACCCTATACTAAATTACAAATAGCCCTTAAAAGGGCCTTTTGTGAGGCATTGCCCCAAAGTAATCAGCTCTTTTACCTGTAAAAAAAATACAATACCCCCAACATTACAACCCACCACCCACACACCATCCCTACTCTAAAACCCACCCAATCCCCCCTTAATAAAACCTAACACTAACCCCTTGAAGATCACCCTACCTTGAGACTTCTTCAGCCAACCGGGCAGAAGTGATCCTCCAGACGGCCAGAAGTCTTCATCTGATCCGGGCAGAAGAGGACCTTCAGACAGGCAGAAGTCTTCATCCAGATGGCATCTTCTATCTTCATCCATCCGGAGCGGAGCGGGTCCATCTTCAAGACATCCAACGCGGAGCATCCTCTTCCATCCGACGACTAACACTAAATGACGGTACCTTTAAGTGACGTCATCCAAGATGGCGTCCCTTCAATTCCGATTGGCTGATAGAATTCTATCAGCCAATCGGAATTAAGGTAGAAAAAATCCTATTGGCTGATCCAATCAGCCAATAGGATTGAGCTTGCATTCTATTGGCTGTTCCAATCAGCCAATAGAATGCAAGCTCAATCCTATTGGCTGATTGGATCAGCCAATAGGAACGAACTTAAATCGGCTAGATTGCGAGTTGTGCGTTAGGCTGAAAAAGCAGCATTAACAGGTCCTAACGCTGCTTTTTCCCTACAGCTGCAGGTTTAGGGGCACCGCACACTTCTTTGGCCTTACCGCAAAACAACATACGTAAACTTTGTAAAGTCTTTTTTCTATGGGACTTCCATAGCGCTGATATTACGAGTCTGTCCTGGGAGGCTAAAATGTGAGCGGTACACCCTACCCCGTCAAGAGTCCTAACGCATTTAAAAGTCAGTAGTTAAGAGTTTTATGGTACAACGCTGTAACATAAAACTCATAACTAAAGTGCTAAAAAGTACACTAACACCCATAAACTACCTATTAACCCCTAAACCGAGGCCCTCCCGCATCGCAAACACTAAAATAAATTTTTTAGCCCCTAATCTGCTGCTCTGGACACCGCCGCCACCTACATTATATTTATGAACCCCTAATCTGCTGCCCCCAACATCGCCGACACCTACATTATATTTATTAACCCCTAATCTGCCACCCCCAATGTCGCCGCAACCTACCTACACTTATTAACCCCTAATCTGCTGCCCCCAACGTTGCCGCCACTGTAATAAAATATATTAACCCCTAAACCGCCGCACTCCCGCCTTGCAAACATTAGTTAAATATTATTAACCCCTAATCTGCCGTCTCTAACATCGCTGCCACCTACCTACATTTATTAACCCCTAATCTGCCGCCCCCAATGTGGCCGCCACTATACTAAATGTATTAACCCCTAAACCTAAGTCTAACCCTAACACCCCCTAATTGAAATATAATTTAAATAAATCTAACTAAAAATTCCTATCATTACCTAAATAATTCCTATTTAAAACTAAATACTTACCTGTAAAATAAACCCTAAGCTAGCTACAATATAACTAATAGTTACATTGTAGCTATCTTAGGGTTTATTTTTATTTTACAGGCAAGTTTGTATTTATTTTAACTAAGTAGGATAGTTATTAAATAGTTATTAACTATTTAATTAACTACCTAGGTAAAATAAATACAAAAGTACCTGTAAAATAAAACCTAACCTAATTTACAATAACACCTAACACTACATAATTAAATAAATTAACTAAATTAACAACAATTAAATAAATTAAATTAGCTAAAGTACAAAAACCCCCCACTAAATTACAGAAAACAATAAACAAATTACAAGATATTTGAACTAATTACACCTAATCTAATACCCTATCAAAAAAAAAAAAAAAAAAAAAAACTAGCCTAAACTAGACTATCAATAGCCCTTAAAAGGGCCTGTTACGGGGCACTTAAAGGAACCTTCATTCGTCGGGTAGCTGTCGGCAGAAGAGGATGGTCATTCGTACGACCAGCTCACAGCTGACTTAAGCAGCGCTGGTATTGGAGTGCGGTAAGGAGCAAAATTTTGCTCAATGCTCACTTCTTGCCTTTTAACGCCGGGTTTGTAAAAACCCGTAATACCAGCACTGCAGGTAAGTGAGCGGTGAGAGAAAACTGCTCGTTAGCACCGCATAGCCTCTAACGCAAAACTCGTAATCTAGCCATTTATTTCTTAATTGCCAATTCCACAAACAAAGATTAATCATTAGGAAAATGCAAGGAAAAATATATGTGCTGACATACTCAGTAAATGTAATAACTATGAATAACATAAAAACAAATTAATACTGCTCGAAAGAAGGAAACTCTTCTATTTATTGCGTAGTTTTCATGAGGGTTTTCATGAATTCCAGCTGTTTTTACGTATTTGGTGATGACATTATTTCTCAATACAGCATTTTAGCAAAGGTCAAGAAAGACATCCTAAAAGCAATACAGAGGGACAAGTGTTAGGTTACGTTTTGGGAATATTGTTGCACAATACAATACCTAGGGGGTATGTTTGAAAATAGGTAATATAATACTAAAACAATACAATTTGTGATATAAACTAACTTAACTGAATTTACCCTTTTTATTGAATTTTTTTCTTAAGTTATTATGCTGGAACAGACTTATACACAATTATTCTTTAATATTATGCCCATGAAAAAAATATAGACCCTATCCGGAATCAGACGGGAGTTAGCAGAACATATGGTGAGCCAATTATAAGAGGTATATATATATATATATATATATATATATATACAGCTCTCAGCAGTGCATTGCTAATCCTGAGCCTACCTAGGTATGCTTTTCAACAAGGATAAGAAAAGAACAAAGCAAATTTGATAATAGAAGTAAGTTACAAAGTTGTTTAAAATTGCAAACCTGAACCTTGAAAGTTTAATTTTCACTTTACTAGCTCTTTAAAGGAAAATAGTACATGAATAGCCATATAAAAGATGTGTATATAAGTAGGGGAAGTGTTACTTTATACATGAACAATAAATAAAGGCTACAGCCCCCATTTGTAAAAGAGAGGGCAGACAAAGTTCCCTGCCTGCGTTTGGGGCCTCCAATGCAGCAGAATTTAACATTGCACAAAAAATCTACTTGTGCAACCCGCCCCCTGCTCTTGAGAAAACAATTGGTTAACATCTGCAAGCTCGCATGAGCGAACCTGTACCACAAGAGCTCAGAAGTGCCATCTGCAGCTTCCAAAATGTTGCCTTACATCTTCTTTTCCAGGAAATAAAGCAAGTACTAGAAGAAAGACATTTATTTGACTTTCTACACTCAAAAAAACCTCAGATGTTTTGTCATTGAACTGAGAACTTTTTTTCTTAAATTTAACTGATAAAAATCACATAATACAATGGGAGATATCTATCAAACCGTCAACCGCAAATACGCTGGAATTCCGCAGCGTAATTGATGCGAGCTTGATCCGATCTAGTTATCAAAGCCTACAGACCGGCAAAAGTAGAAATCTGTGACGTAACATATGATCCGCCGGTCTCAATCCGACACAGATCGATGCTTACGTCATTAAAGATGTTCTGAATACACATTCAGCTCTATTTGACACTTTTTCAAAGTTACCAAATAGTTAACAGGTACACTCGCAGCTATTCTGGCCCAGCATACCTGGTTTTCAATCCACCACCCTGGAGGCCGCAGATGCCATAGGAATCAATGGGAGTCTGAAAGCAGCGAAAGCTTATGTTCAATGCTGCCAGATATCCCATTGATTTCTATGGTTAAAAACAAGTAACGTTAGCACCTAACACCCTAACATAAGCCCCGAGTCTAAACACCCCTAATCTGCCGTCCAACAACTAAATAAAGTTATTAACCCCTATCCCGCAGCTCCCGGACCCTGCCGCCACTAAATAAAGTTATTAACCCCTATCCCGCCGCTCCCAGACCCCGCCGCCACTAAATAAATGTATTAACCCCTAAACCTCTGGCTTCCCACATCACTACCACTAACTAAACCTATTAACCACTAAATCGCCAGCCCCCCACATCACCATAAACTAAATTAAGCTACTAACCCCTAAACCTAACAAGCCGCTAACTTTAAATTAAAATTACCACATCCCTATCTTAAAATAAATTTAAACTTACCTGTAGAATTAAAATAAACAATTTTTAAACTATTAATTAACCTACCCTAACTATTATACTACACTTAAATTAAACTACCAATTAAATTAACTAAATTACATATTAAAAAAACCTAACCCTGCTCAAATTATTTAAATCTACTATTTAACCTTATTAAAAATTACTAAATTACAAAGAAAATAAACGCTAAGTTACAAAAAATAAAAAACACTAAATTACAAAAACAAACCACATTATCAAAAATAAAAAATAATTACACCTAATCTAATAGCCCTATCAAAATAAAACAGCCCCCCAAAAATAAAAAAAAACCCTAGCCACCAATAAACTACCAATGGCCCTTAAAAGGGCCTTTTGTGGGGCATTGCCCCAAAGAAATCAGCTCTTTTACCTGTAAAAAAAAAATACAATCACCCCCCAACAGTAAAACTCACCACCCCCAAACCAACCCCCCCCAAATAAAAACCCTATCTAAAATAACCTAAAAAGGGCATTTGTATGGGCATTGCCCTTAAAAGGGCATTTAGCTCCTTTACTACCCAGACCCTACTCTAAAAATAAAACCCACCAAAAAACCCTTAAATAAACCTAACACTAACCCCCGACGATCCACTTACAGTTCTTGAAGTCTCGCTTGAAGGATGCATCTAGCCGGCAAGAAGTTTTCATCTGGGCGGCAAGAAGTCTTCATCCTGGCAGCCTCTTTCATCTTCATCCAGCCGGCGAAGTCTTCATCCAGACGGCATCTTCTATCTTCATCCATCCGGCGTGGAGCGGGTCCATCCTGAAGACATCCAGCGTGGAGCTCCTCTTCAATATGGTCACCATCATAAACTGGAACTTGAATGCAAATGACATCATCCAAGATGGCGTCCCTTGCATTCCTATTGGCTGAAAGGTTCCAATCAGCCAATAGGATTAGAGCTGCTAAAATCCTATTGGTTATTCCAATCAGCCAATAGGATTTGAGCATCTCTCATCCTATTGGCTGTTCCAATCAGCCAATAGGATTGAGCTCTCATCCTGGAGGAAGAGGGAAAAGGCCGCCCGGATGAAGACTTCTTGCCACCCGGATGAAGACTTCTTGCCGGCTGGATGGATCCTTCAAGCGGGACTTCAAGAACTGTAAGTGGATCGTCGGGGTTAGTCTTAGGTTTATTTAAGGGTTTTTGGGTGGGTTTCATTTTTAGAGTAGGGTCTGGGCAGTAAAAGAGCTAAATGCCCTTTTAAGGGCAATGCCCATACAAATTCCCTTTTCAGGGCAATGGGGAGCTTAGGTTATTTTAGATAGGGTTTTTATTTGTGGGGGTTGGTTATGGGGGTGGTGGATTTTACTGTTGGGGGGTGTTTGTATTTTTTTTTACAGGTAAAAGAGCTGATTTCTTTGGGGCAATGCCCCACAAAAGACCCTTTTAAGGGCCATTGGTAGTTTATTGTAGACTAGGGTTTTTTTATTTTGGGTGGCCTTTTTATTTTGATTGGGCTATTAGTTTAGGTTTAATTCTTTTGTATTTTTGATAATGTTTTTTTTCCCCCGCAATTTAGTGTTTTTTATTTTTTGTAATTTAGTGATTTTTAATAAGGTTAAATAATTTGAGTAGGGTTAGTTTTTTTTTAATATGTAATTTAGTTAATTTAATTGGTATTTTAATTTAAGTGTAGTATAATAGTTAGGGTAGGTTAATTAATAGTTAGAAATTGTTTATTTTAATTCTACAGGTATTTAAGATAGGGATGTGGTAATTTTAATTTAAAGTTAGCTGCTTGTTAGGTTTAGGGGTTAATAGCTTAATTTAGTTTATGGTGATGTGTGGGGCTGGCATTTTAGGGGTTAATAGGTTTAGTTAGTGGTAGTGATGTGGAAGGCCAGAGGTTTAGGGGTTAATGCATTTATTTAGTGGTGGCGGGGTCCGGGAGCGGCGAGATAGGGGTTAATAACTTTATTTAGGATGCGGCGGGGGCAGGGAGTGGTGGGATATGGGTTAATAACTTTATTTAGTGGCGGTGGGGTCAGCGAGTGGCGGGATAGAGGTTAAAGATTTTAGCATAGTGGTGGCGTTTAGTGACAGGGTATAAATAAAGTTGGTAAAAAGCCGAATAGACGCGAGATTGATTACTGCTAGTTAACAACAGTCCGATGCTGATCGCCCTGTACTTGGTGCGCGTCTTTTTGCTGGATTTTTTTTATAAATATGGAGATCGTATTAAGGTCCGCGGCCGCAATGTTAGGCGATGTTAGGTGAGCGTATTGGTGCCGTCGAATGCAGCATAACTGAGGCTTTGAAAAATATGCCCCAAATGCTTTGAATCGAAATTACATATCGAATTACAAAGTGTATTGTATCCAGTCTTGATTGTAGATGTAAGTGGTAGCTGCTGAATGACTTATAATCTAGGCATACAAATGAATCTTAGATAAAAATAAAGTTTGTGCACTATTGTTTCCCAGAATTGGAAAACTCTTAATTTTCAGGCTTAAATTATAGGAGAATGGGGATTAAAATAATAAAAATGTATTGCAAAGCTGATTTTACTACACATAATGAAATATTCTATATTTTAGAAGTGTTTACTGTCCCTTTGAACACTTGTAAAATCAAGGTTGCAATGAAACAGCATTCCCTCTAAGGCCAGATTTTGTGAGTGTCCCAGTAGTGTAACAGTTAATTAGTGAACCACAATCTGCAGTTATCAAACACTACCACAATGCAGACAGCAAGGCACGATTACCTTATTAACTGTTTCACTGCTTGACCACTTACAAAATATAACCATAGAGGTAACACTGCAATGGAATCTTTAAACATGCTTAAATTGTGTAGAAAAAAATCAAAACATCTGGCTACGCTTAGAAATTTATGGATTTGTTACTTTGCTTACAGTTGCGTGCAAGAGAAAATGGGTTTATCGCGGCTCTTTGCACACACAGGAAGCAGAGTGGTATTACAAGTTGAAAGTAAACACATTCGCTTTAGTGCAATTGAATTTAATGCGCATTGGGATAGCACAACCTCATAGCTCTGGTTAACTGTTACGTAAGACAAAAAAGTTGCACAAAACACATCAAAATTACATCTAAAAGTACAGTTACACTCATAATAACACTATCTGATATAAATTATTTAAAAAATTATATGGGTTCAAAGATGTAAGGTCTCAGTTGTTTTTAAAGATGAAAAATCATATTTATGCAATACTCATATTTAATAAAGTGTTATAGTGTGTATTTACTGTAAATAATTCCCATTCTAATGTACTTCACAAAGGGGAATATGTTCGTTGTGGAAGGGTAGCAGCCAAGAAACCATTTTTTCAGAAGCGGAACCGTGTTAAAAGGGTAAAATATGCTAAAGCTCACAAATATTGGAATGAAGATAAGTGGAAAAGAGTATTATGGAGTTTTAAAATTTCGGGTTCAATCGATGCCAATATGTGAGAAGAAGAGTTAGAGAGAGTTGGAAGAATAAGTGCTTGCGGCCTTCAGTGAAACATGGTTGAGGGTGTGTCCTGGTTTGGGGCTGCATTTCTGCCAGTGGTGTTGGCGATATTGTCCAAATTGATGGGATCATGAATGATGAAAAGTACAGATAGATTTTAATTCATCTTGCCATTCCTTCTGAAAAGCAACTTATTGGGAATGGTTTTATTTTTCAGCATGATAACGATCCCAAGCACATTGCTAATGCAGTGAAAGCATATTTGGAGAGAAAAACAGCTGATAAAACACTGACAGTCGTGAACTGGCCTCCACAGAGTGCAGACCTGAATATTATAGAGGCAGTATTTTTAAATCAACTGGACAGAGAAAGAAATAAAAGAGAAACTGAATCTAAAGAAGAACTCTGAAAAGAGTTGAAAGAAGCCTGGTATAATATACCAGAAGATTTCTTCAGAAAACTTCAGGATAGTCTTCCTTTAAAAAGAGCTTAGTGCCAAGGGAGGTCACACTAAATACTGACTTTTGCCTGAAGAATCCATTTTGTTCTGAAAATTTAGTTTTTTTATATTTTGTGTACATATTTCCTGTATTTTTTGTTTGTAGCTTAATAAAGAGAACGGAAAATAAATATGGATGGTCATTAAACATTTGCTAAAACAACAAAAGTTGGTAGTGGCCTAAGACTTTTGCACAGTCCTGTATATAAGGTATATATATTTTACCAAAAAAACATCAGATATATGTTGAAATGTATTTATGAATAAATAGAACATATTCTGCTATGTGAAGAACATTGGAATGTAAAATATACATATTTCATGTCAGGTTAGCGTTCTTGAGAAAATGCGATCGGTTAGTGTGCGAGTAAGGGTGTTAGGATTCATTTTCACTTTTCGCGCTTCATTAAAGTCTATGAGGGGATAAGTTCACACGGTTGCAATATCCAAAGATCTGCCTTTTGCGCACGTCATGTTAGCGCTTGAGCAAAAACATTTTACTTTCAACTTGTAATACGGGTGTGTGTAATCAAAGCCGAAGTCTGGCGGAGTTAATGCGCGATTGGTAGTGCACAAGAGTGCCCAGAGTGTGTACAAGAATTTCATAGATAAATATTTATTTAAAATGAATATAACATTAAATCAGAACCAGTACATTAATTTAGAGAAGAAACCCAGAGACTTCATAATTTGAAATATGTGGATGGACAATAGCAAAGCAAGTAATACATTGATACATTAATTACTATATTGTTCAAAAATATATTGCTGTATTTTATGTTTTTCCTTTTTTAAAGTGATAAAGCAGTGTTTTTATTAACAGAAAAACGTGCATCATATTTGTCTAGATGGCTGTAAACCAAAACAGAATAAAACATGAATTAAATTAAAATTGATTTTACTGTAACCAAGCTTAAAGTACACATCTGCCATCTTAACAATAGCATGTAGTCAAAATGATTTGTTGCTGCTTCTGCTTTGGAAGTAGAATTTAGTTGGAAAGATTTTCACATTGTTCATATGATAGAAATAGCTTACTTTATAACAGGTCATTGGAAAAGGAGTCATAACCATGAAATTGTCCAGGCAAAAATTACTGAGCTCAGAACTTCAATGACTTCTTTATATTCATGACAGAAAAGTGTAAACAAGCGGTATTTTGGCTGCCATTTTATATTGGCAGAAGAATTTCTTAAATCTCATCCTTTACATAATAATAATGTTTTCTAAAGTGTTTACCTTCAAAATGTCATAGTTCCTTTAAAGGAAAATAAAGTAGTTGTTAAAAGGCCCTGGTAAAATGGTATAAACAACCCAATAACTAACAGGACATAAAATTGACTATGTAAGTTGAATTATGGGACCCAGCATAACACTATGGGACTGATTTATCAAAAGGCATATACTCCTTTAAGATGCTGCTTTATAAACCCTCTCTGAAACTTCAGTTGGCAGATTAAAATTTACCCTGGACTGGTCTGACCAGGGTGATTGACAAGCTCTTCTCTGGCACAATTAGTTGATCAACAGCAGGGGTGGCACTGCACAAGTGAATACACTCTGCCATTTGTAATCTTGAGTAGACAGGTTCCCTACCTGTGAACATTTTTCCTCCAGGCAATGATAAATCTGCCCCATGTGGAAATTTAGAATATAATATAACTGGAATAATCTATCTCTGATATTTTCATACAAGACTATTTCTTTCTGTACACCACTGGAACCAGCCTGGGAACTTACTTTGAAAACACACACATAATTAGCAGAAAAGCTTTTCTACGGTGTATGCACAAGAGTTTAAATTTCTTAAAATGACTAATTAATTGAAGCAGAAATGTGTTGCAATCTGTATTTACTTACGGCTAGATTTGGAGTTTTGTCGGTAACGACCCGAAAAACTAACGCCGGCTTTTTTCTGGCCGCACCATAAAAATAACTCTGGTATTGAGAGTCCACAGAATGGCTGCATTAGGCTCCAAAAAAGGAGCGTAGAGCATTTTTAACGCAGCTTCAACTCTCGATACCTTTTGTGAGTATAATACCTCCCATAGAATTATTGTGGATATATCTACCTTGTCATCACAGTATTATACTAGGAGGTGACCTCTGTTTTGTGATCTCTTTTCACAGATTTATCTTTTCGGTTTCAACTATATTGGAAAAGGAGCAGCCTGGATCTTTGTTTGGATTTACCACCTATTTCTGGGACATTCTTCTTTTGTGTCTGCAACCACATTGATGGTGCTATTGGTTGGGACTCAGTTAAGATTTTGTTATATTT